>NC_033796.1:27811971-27838979 GCF_001876935.1 Asparagus officinalis
AAGAGAAAGTGATGGGGTAAGATTTTTCTTTTAAGATGGGAGCAGTGTGACTCTTCGAGCGCCCTGCTGGTGGGTTTCGCTGATTGCAGTGGCATCGTTGCTCCCGCTCAGCCCTTTTGGATGGGCAAGCTGGGAAGTTGACTCTGCATGTTTGTCGGCATAGTGTGCAGAACGTTGTTATGTATGTTTTGTTGTGGCTGGTGTTTTGTTTTCAGCTTCAACAGGTTTCTGTGTTAAACTGCTGATGTGATGTGGTGGACGTTTATGTTTTTTGTTTTGGTTGTGGCTTTGGTGCGATGTGGTTTTTAGAGTATAGGAGTAGATTTTGGGTAGGGTGCGGACACGGTCGCGGCGTCTGGTACCCTCGGCTCGCTGCTCTGACTTAGAATCGTTGTGCATGATCCCTGTTTGAGTATTTCCGCACTCTTTGCCCCATGTTAACGCCGAACCCCTTGGTTTATAAATATCTATATATATGAACAGGGTATCTCACCCTGTTTTTCAGTTCAAAAAAATATGAAGCTATTTGCTAAATAAAAAAAAGCAATTTGTTAGTCGTCTATTTTACGCTTGAATTAGAACCAAGAAGGATAACAAAAATTTCTTTTAAACGGGAAGAAAAGCTTTCAACATTTTTGGACTCAAAATTTTTTTCCTTTTTTTTTGATTTTATTTTTTGGAAAGGGATGAATATACGACAAGTTATGATAGAAAATTCCTTCCAATCCTAGGTTTGACTTTACAAATCAATGTTTAGTTATATTGGTCCATAAAAGCTTTGTTTGAAATAAATAAGTCGCCCATGTGGTTGTCATTTGAAACAGGGGGTTCCAAGTAATTATAAGCCCCCTCCTGTTTCCCTCCAATGTCCAGTATGAAATCAGAGGCCACTGGATAGTTTTCCTGCTCTAATTTTTGTTTCCTCGGATAAGATTAATGCATGTTGCAAACAAGATATTATCCCAGATTTTATTCATTGTATATTAATTGGTATTGGGTTTTGGATATACTAGTAAAATACACGTGCTCATGTGAATTATTTTTACATTGTTGCATAGATTTGAGGTAAAAAAAAAAAACTTCTGATAGTTTCTAAATATTATTTATCTGAGACTTTATAGGATGACTAGATACGTGTGCAATTTGATGGATTTATATTATTGTTTCTGCTATTAGTTGTTTGTAGCTAAATTTATACAAGAAATTTTTTTTAGTACTTAACTTGCAACGGAAACGCCACTGCATTATTTGTGCTTAATTTCAAATGGACTCTCCACCAGAGGTCTTTGGTAAAAAAAAAATGGGACGCACCACTAGAAGACTGAATTATAGAGGATTTTAAGGACACAGCAACTAACAACAGGAATCTCAGCATGTGAATTCTTATCTTCAAAATTGGCAATTACACCCTATTCTTTTCGTGTTTAGATATATGACCAATTTTTAAAACTGTTTTCCAAATCCATTGGATATTTTTTGAAACTCTATTAAATGTTAAAAAAAAGCGGACGCATTTTGTTATTTCCGTTTCAAGTTTGTTTTTATTGGAGCTTAATTAATGGTGGACATAGAAGCTTATATATTTGCAAAGCAATCCAAACGTAAGAGCCAAGCAATAGCCCTCATGTATCCACAAAGAGTGGTGTTAGGGGCACACCACCCACTACAACCCCAACCACACTCTCCCCTCTTATTACTACAGTAAACCGGGCCCCACAAGGGATTTTAAAAATTTTAAAATCCCATGTGGGGCCCGGTTTACTGTAGCAATGAGAGGGGGAGTGATTTTTAAAATCTCATGTGGGGCCCGGTTTACTGTAGCAATGAGAGGGGGGAGTGTGATTGGGGTTGTGGTGGGTGGTGTGCCTCTAACATTATTTATCCACAAAAGTATAAGGACGTATGCTAAACTTTCAGTAGTTCAGATCAGTATTTTCGCGATTGAGTATATATATGCTCTAAATTCGTGAAGAAAGGTGCAAAGGAGAATGTCCAGTTTCCGCATTTTCTTCTACATTCTATACATTTGATATCTTCATTTATACATACTAGACAACGTCCACAATGGAAACAATTTGTTAGCGGCCAGGTCAGTATCTTGTGATCTCCACCTACTTTTGGAAGATAAAAGTGACAATGATAGCATTCTAATCTTTAAAAGCTAGGTCCATCTACAAAACACAATATTTCTTTGATCCCTTTTGGCTCTTAAAAGGCTGCAACAAAAATTGGACAACTGTTGGGAGATTTTGGGCGGACAAGCTTTCTCATGACAAGGGAATAATGACTCAGAATAAGAGGCCATCGCTCTTCAAGTTTGTTTGTTGCGTTAGAAAAGAACAAGTTGTTAACAGCTAAGTTGTTTTGGCCCTTGGCGTTCGAATATAGTGATATTGACACTCAAATATACATGCATGTCGAGTCTTTTTTATCCCCTCGTAAACCTTGATATTTTGGCAAACTAATTAAGAAATCATCAGAACACTAAATTCTATTAAAAAAGAAAAATTCTAAAGACCCATTTTTCTTGAAATATCTTCTAAAAAAGATCATAAAATGGATAGTATTGCTATTTTTTTTGAAATATGCATGTTGGGTGATCATTCATTCTTTCTTTCTTTTTGGATAGATTTAGGATTATGTGCAGCAATAAAATTTCATAGCTAAGTTTAATTTCTTGTAATGTACGGGAATTTGAAAGAGATCACTATGTGAATATGAGTTTAGAAAAGAGAGAAGAGGAGAGGAAAAAAAGTAAAGTGAAGTGATATATTAATGATACAATTAATGATAATCATTAATTAATGATAATCATTCATAATATAGAAAAGCTAAAAAGACACTTTAAATAATAGATAATTGTTGGGATTGTGTTTTTGATTCTTTACATAATTTCATGAGAATTAGATAGAGTTGGAGTTCTATCATGTTTAGGAGATTAGATCTCATCATGATTAGGAATTTGATTCTAATTAGGAAGTTAGGCTAGATATAAGATTTTGGTTTCCCTATATATATTCTTCTATTGTTGGAGGAAAAACCAAAAAGAGGAGAAGTGGGAGAGCCAATATTTTTACAATCTAAGGTTAGCAGAGGACCTAGCCTGATTCAAAAATATTGTGCGAGAGACGAGAGTTTCGTAGTCTTTGTCTGTGTAAAAGATTACATCATTAGGAGAGAGTTTCACATTCTTTATCTATTCAAAAGATTGTAACGAGAATGCTTTGGAGAGAATAAGAGAGTTAATTATGTATGTGAGGTTAAGAGACTGAGAGACGAGAGTTGAGTGGTTCATCTTGTAGTTCTCCCTGATATATAGTGAATTTCTCGTATTGTTGCCCCGTGGACGTAGGTCGAAGTTGGTCGACCGAACCACGTAAATATCGATGTTCTTTCTTCTTGATTGTAGTTATTTTATATCTTGTTAATTGTGGGTTGGTTTTCAAGTTGCGTAGATCATAGTAGGCGAGGAGACTAAAATTCCCCAATAAGTGATATCAGAACCATGATGATGGATCCTGGAGCGAGTTCGCAAGATAGATGTTATACAAAAGTGAGGATCGTCAGAGAAAAAAAAGGAAGGCCGAGTGGCAAACAGAGCGGGCGACTGCAAGAGCGGTAACATATGTGGTTTTTGGTTTGTTCGTTCGCGTGCAAGAGTCGAAAAAGTAGCAGCATGTGAGGAGATTCACACGTGTGGGAAGAAAAGGAAATTTAGCCAGTGGGGTTCACATAAAAGAATTATGAGAAGCAGTTCACGTGATCTGATTGTCTAATTGCGATCTGCTATTCTGATGTGGAGTTTTGTTTGGTGTTTATTGTTGTGCATGCACATCGGATGGTCCAGATAGTTTTGCCGATAGATTGGTGAATCAGAGGTTGATTTCAGTGATCCAGGAGTTGATTCTCAAGTTTTAGAGTACTCTGAACGCGATGGGAGGGTTTGATTTTTTAGATTTTTCTCAGATTGGTCAGAAAGTGTTGAAAGTTCGGATGGTGATGTTGAGACAAATCTGATGGCAGATAGGACAAATGAGTATACGACAGATGAGACCGATGTAGAGAATCAGATGTGATTCTAGCAGTAGAGTTATCAGCATATAATTATTCAGGAGCAATAGTTGGTTGGTGTGTAGACTCGAGGAGGACAGTGCTGGATTAGGTGAAGCTTGCAAGCAGGCACGACTTAGTGACACATATGTTGATGGAAATGGTGGCATTGGACTTGAAGACGATGAGCGCTCATATTCGATCCGCGCCAAGTGATGGAGGAGATGGATGCATCTTGCTCGTAGTGTGGAGTAAGAGAGGTACACCGATATGATTCGAGACGAGCGATGTAGATGGAGTATGAGGACAACAAGTGGGGGAAGGCTACTGTCAAGTTTAGTTTGGAAGGAGAAGCATGGTTGATTTGTTTCTAATGTCCGAGTTGACAAAGATCTCTTAGTGCGCACAAGAGAGGTGGAGGCGCCACAGCGAGACGGATGAAAGTGAGGGTCATAGGGGAATCCAGTTAGAGTGCAGGTGTTCTGATTAGGAGTGCAGATGCTTCGATTTAAAGTGCGAAAGGAATAGAAGACGCTAGCGGGAGAGGTAAAGTTTCAAAATGACAATGATAGATCTTCGAGGTGGATTGAGAATCAAATCCAAGGTGGAGATTGTTGGGAGTGTGTCTTTGATTCTTTATATAACTTCATGAGAATTAGATAGAGTTAGAGATCTATCATGATTAAGAGATTTAGTCTCATCATGATTAGGAGTTTGAATCCTATTCTAATTAGGAAGTTTGGCTAGAGAATGAGTTTTGGTTTCCCTATATATATTCTTCTATTGTTGGAGGAAAAACTAAGAAGAAGAGAAGCGAGAGAGACAATATTCTTGTAATCTAGGGTTAGCAGAGGACGTAGCCTGATTCAAGAATATTGTGCGAGAGGCGTGAATTTCGTAGTCTTTGTGCGTACAAAAGATTACATCATTAGGGGAGAGTTTCGCAGTCTCTCTTCGTTCAAAAGATTGTAACGAGAGTGCTTTGGAGAGAATATGATAGTTGATTATGTATGTGAGGTTAAGAGATTGAGAGACGAGGGTTGAGTGATTTCTCTTGTAGTTCTCCCTGATTCATAGTGAATTTCTCGTATTGTTGCCCTGTGAACGTAGATCGAAGTTGGCCGACCGAAGTACGTAAATCTCGGTATTCTTTTTTCTTGATTGTAGTTGTTTTATATTTTGTTGATTGTGGGTTGGTTTTCAAGTTGCGCAGATCATAGTAGGCGGAGAAACTACAATTCCCCAATAATAATATTTTCATAAACAAAAAATAATAGATAATATTCGAAAATAGTAATCGTAAAAAATAAAACACCTGCTCATTGCAACAAATCAACTATTTTATTATATCCAGTACTGGATAGTTGATGGATGCTACATAAATTTTAAAATTACACAAAACGACAAAAGTAGAGGTTGAAAATTGAAATACGCAATTTTATTTAAACAAAAGAGGCAGTGTTTACTAAACCATCCCTGTAGTCTCTCTTAACCCCATCCTCTGCTACTAATGAATCACAAGAGGCCACAATTTTTGAGATCCGCTAGCTACTAAAGATACTCACTCTCTCTCTCTCTCTCTCTCATCTCTAAATTTTCCGATGGCGGAGGTGGCGCCTCGCGAGAGCGATGGAAGCCCAGGCGAGCCCTCGGACGCCGTGGTGTTTGTCGGGATCTCGCTCGTTCTCGGAATCGCTTCAAGGCACGTGCTTCGGGGGACTAGAGTTCCGTACACCGTCGCTCTTCTCATCATCGGCATTGTCATGGGATCTCTAGGTTAATTATTCTCTCTCTGTGTTTTTTGGATGTTAATTTGAGTACAACAGTAGTTTCTCTGTAATTAACTTGAGTTCCTTTGATTAAGTTGATATGGCAGTTTTATATTTTTGATGATTGATGTTTGGTTGTTAAGGCTTTTTTTGCCTTAATTATGTGATTTGTGAATTGACTTAAGGTTTCCGCCCCTTGTGAATTGCCTTAAGTAAACTGACGCCTGATGGCTTTTCAGACTTTAATGATGATTATTATTATTTCTTTTCATTAGAAATAGAGTTAAATTTTTGTGCCTAATTCTATCTGATAAGTTGATAATTCCTTCTGGTTGAAACAAGAAGTTTGCGATCTGCAAGTTAGAGTTTGTATTCGCGCTTGGCCTCTGTTTGCACCTGTTGGCTTTTGTATAGAAACAACTGCACTTCACACACACTTCTCCCTATTTGTCTCTTATAAGCTTATCATCAACTGAGAATTCAAGATCGAGGGACTCCGTGGCGGATAACTCAAGTGGACTTTTGAAGGGAATTTTTCATTTAGAACCTTGGATGACTCTATGTATGCACGTTGACTTAGCTAGGCATAGCCAATTGTGGAAGTATCCAGTTAACTCCACTAACCTACTTGAAGATGACGATTGATTGCCCATTTCTCCGAATGCAATTTGATGATTGGTGGAGGAAACTAGATGATCAAGCATTTGTGTTGCTATTGAACAAAACACGCGCACAGACACAAGCTTATCCTCTATCACTTTCCTTGACTTTGCAAAAGGCAAGATGATGGCTTGTTTTCTTAATTGCTTTGCTCAATAATGATACATTATCTACATCAATGTTTAAAAAAGCGGAAGCGCAAGCGCAAGGCGAAGTATTAGACCCTTTAATATAGCGAGGCTAAGCTTCAAAACATGAGACGTAAGCCTCATGAGTTTAAGCATTTTAATTTTAAAACCTGTAAAAAATAAAAATTATAAACATATAATAGATGGTAGTTGTATGATAATTTACAAATAGATACATTCATATCCTGATTGGTAAATAAGAACTAAATATGTGAGATATTGATGCACATCGCAATAAACTAAGCTACATGCATAACATATAATCTTATTTATACTCCAATGTTCATATTGAAGATACATAGGGGCACTTCAATATTAGTAAAAAATCTTTTCATATCTTCCTATCTTGTCTAAAGTGTGTGCTTCAAAAGGGAAGCGCTTTATGAAGCCACACACTTTCAGTTATGCTTTAAGCGATGATGCATAAGCTTTAATGGATAAATAACTTCACTCTTGAGTTTAGGAATGTTTACCTAACGAGTTTCAAAAAAGCTATTTCAAACATTGATCTGCATAAAGGGGATTTTAACATTGATCCAGAAGGTTAATAGGTGTCAATTAGGATTAAGGGAACATGATTGTCAAGCCTTGGGCCCCCGAGTCTGTCGGCACGATGTAAGCCGTGGGACCTATGCAGTGCAACACATAGTTTGACTCAATCCATTGTCAAAATTGATTAGTCAATGTTGCACTTGACTCCTTGGACTTACATTATAAATTATTCAATCACTCGATCAATATTCTATGTAGGACTAAATCTTGGGGTATCACCATCACTCAACCTTAATTACATGATGTTTCGTCGCGGCATGACAATTGATCCGTTTCAGTATCGCCACCAGGCGATGTGGACTCTAGAGGTGGCTCATGCGGGCTTCTACGGATGGCTCCCACCGCACTCGTACGATGTAGCTCTTAGTCCGGCATAGTAGCACTTAGCTTCATATTTTCGACTAGTTAACTGCTCTGATACTATTTGTCACACTCGGGGTTCGCGAGCCCATTGGCGAGATGTAAGCCATGAGACCCATGGAATGAAACACATGGTTTGGCTCAATCCACTATGAAAATTGACTAGTCAATATTGTACTTGACTCATTGGACTTACATTATAAATCATTCAGTCACTCAGTGAATATCCGATGTGGGACTAAATCTTGGGGTATCACAATGACTTAACTGTATAAAGAGTTGGAGTGACCCATGAAGGGCGTCCAAACCAAAGAACATTATTCTTAAACTCTACTCCAATATCATTGTTCATATCAAATTGACGATACACATGCAGATCATAAATAATACATCGTATATATTTGAAGTTCATGGTTAATACATCATTTCCGAGGCTGGCCATGAGTATTCCTTGTACCAAACATTTTAATCAGGAATGTTCTGCAGTGGCGATTCACAATACTATGTGGATGCGTCTTCCTATCATTATGTAGATGTTTAATTCTTTCTTTCTTCCGATTTATAAAGGAAATATCATATGTATTCAAACTTCAAAGTTCATCGTTAATAGACTATTTTGGGGGTAGGCTATGAATACCTTAGAACTGAACATTGTAACCAGGAATATTCTCCTAGGCTCTTCATGGGACTATGTGGATTATCTCTCATCCTATCATTATGTATATGTTTCATTCTTTTTCTCTTGTTTCCTTGTAAATGAAATTAAATAACTGAAATTCTTTACAGAATATGGAACAAGCCATGGATTGGGCAAAATTGGGGCTGGTATTCGCCTTTGTAAGTTTCCATATATAACTGTTATTTGGGGTCTGAAATTGCAAGCATGTGTTTCTTTTTCTGAAAGTATATCATATTTACTTGTTTCTGCTACTGTACAGGGGCAAACATTAACCCTGACCTTCTGTTGGCTGTTTTTCTTCCTGCTCTTCTTTTCGAGAGCTCCTTTTCTATGGAGGTGCACCAAATAAAGGTACATCACCAATTCTTTGAATGAAATGAAACCTGTTTTCTCTATCTTGAACCATTTATCGTGGCTTGAATATCATGTTTGTTAGTTTTTAAGTTTTGATTGTGCATGAGATGGAAAATGATGACCTAATTAATAGTTATGAAGCATTGCTAACTAAATTATGATTGAAACATTTGGAGATCAGAGGCTGGCTCTTAGAAATCCTTTCAAATCTTTTTATTGGACCATAGAGTTTTATGTATTAGGGCCATGACTGATGATCAAGTTTTATGTATTTTGGCCATGCCTGATGATCAAGTGGGGTTAATTTTATTCTAAGCACATTTTCCCTAAATGTTTACTCTGAGGACCTTTTCTACTTATATACTAATAATGGTTTGTTAAACATGGTTCTGGTCAAGATATAACTATACTTCCTTAATTTTGTTTGCATGTCGTTAAAGAGGTTCAGATAATATACTCTTGATATTTCTGTACCCTGTGCAAACTGTATTGTTTCAGCCATTTAAACTTCACTCCTAACAATTTCAGTTGATTATAAGTAATTTAACTAACAAATCTTAGTTATCCTAACAATGCTCGTGTAGAAACACAAATTTTACTTACCTAAACACTTAGAGGTTAACCTAATGAAATAAGACAAGCTGAACATTTTTAGGTTAGTTTAGCTGTCTTAAGAAGATCCTTCATAGCATGCCCAATCACCAGGGACCTGTCGCCAACAACTGACTAGGCTGAAATGAATGGTTGAATGATGACCTAGAACGGCTACATAGCTAAAGGTGGTTGGTTTGTTTTACGGGTTCATATAGAGGAGAGAAAGAGCTTACTTCATTTAAATGGAGATATACGGGACAAATGGAAACTGGAATGCAATGTTATCATGTGTTTCCCTTAATTGGATAAAAAAAAAAAAATTCTTATCCTGAGTATAATCCACCAGGACAATCTCTCATAGTCAATGTTCAATTTCTGGTGCCTCCTGTAGGAGATAAATTTCAATTAAAACCCCTGTTATGCCCTAGTGTATTCCTGAATTGATATGAAAACATTATGGCTCCTTACCAAAAGACATTCTTATAATGGTGCAGAGGTGCATTGGTCAAATGCTGCTACTTGCTGGGCCGGGCGTTCTTATATCAACCTTTTGTCTAGGAACACTTCTGAAGGTATGGCTTTAAGGGTTAATTGCCCCTTAGCTTCAAAAATTGTGAATGATTAATGATTACTGTAAATTAAACCACAGGTCGCTTTTCCCTATGGCTGGACTTGGAAGACATCATTGTTGCTGGGGGGGCTTCTTAGCGCTACAGATCCTGTTGCTGTTGTGGCTTTACTGAAAGAACTTGGAGCTAGTAAAAAGCTGAATACAATTATTGAGGGAGAATCGTTGATGAATGACGGGTATGTTACTTGTTTTCTATCATCTAAGTTCTTACTGTGTACAAGTTATGGAACCCTTTCTCACATGCTAAAAGTTTTCTTTGCTTTGTAATGTTATTTTTGTAAATTTGTCAAGGCATGATCTTGTGAGTTCCCTATGAATACTCATTAAGCGGTAACCTTGCTGCCTATCAGTTATGCTGTGCTCTTCAATCCTTGGCAGGACATATTATTTACTAAATACCTTAAACATGCTTATATAATATCTGCACATTCATTTTCTTTATGTTTTGTTCTTGAATTTCAGATAAATATTACAAAATTACATGTCCAATCGAATCATGAAGGTAGTACCAAGGATGTGATTGGCATAAGTGGATCCTGTTTGCATTCTCTAATTTGTTGTGGCTTCCACCCTAACTTGTGGTCAATCATTCATGATAACTTGCTAAATGGGCTCACCAAAATTTGATTGGTAATTGTTCCAGGGAGCCTGACAAGGTGACTTTTTTGTATAGAAAAGGCCACCTCTTTAAATTTACGTATTATGGAATGGGTAGTACCTTAAATCTGTATTTGGTATTTGTAAAAGTAGTTGTTTACCTACCTTGGATAAAGGTGTAAAATACAATGTAAAATCAATATATATTCCTCTATAATAATGGGAGGATTCAAGATTCATTATTCATGCTACAGTAAATTAATGTAGCGTAGGAGGGAACTGTAGCGCTTAAAGCATTACTGTAGCATTAGCACTGTAACTCAGGCGGGATACTGTAGCATTTAAAGTTGTTGCTGTAGCACTGACAAAGCTGTATTTAAATACAGAATTACTGTAGCAGAAATAAAAAATGGAGGCCGTGCTTTGCACGGGGTGCACACTAGTTCATAAATATTGAACGCATCCTGAGGCAACTCATTAACTTCATCATTCTTAGAATAGAAAACTGTACATTCATGTCTAGTGTATTTAATGTGTATCACCAGAAATAAAAATCCAATAGATTAATGGGTTTGAATGCCCATGTTAACATGTTATTTTTATTGAGATTGGATCCAAAGTGGATCCTACAAATTTAACATCGATGAGTAGGTCTTTGAACCCTAACCAATCTGACCATCAGGGCCTCCTAGCTGGAGCTGCCTAAAACCTGAGGAAAAACAAGACCGGTATATTATTAATTTTTGTTTAAGGAGATGAATATAATTACTGGTATTTACTTCATGTATATTCCATTAAGTCAGTGACTTATTGCACATTCGAGTGCTTGTCAGATGTGACAGAAGTTTGCTATTGTTGCAGTACTGCCATTGTTGTCTATACTTTGTTCTACAAAATGGCTCTTGGACGGAGCTTCAGCCCAGGAGAGATCATAAAATTTCTGTCTCAAGTTTCACTGGGAGCGTATGTAACTGATTCTTTTTCTGCCGTATAGTAACCAACAGAGCATGATGATACTAATTATGGTCTTTTCTTTTTGCACAGTGTGGCTGTGGGTGTAGCGTTCGGAATAGCATCTGTATTGTGGCTGGGCTTTATCTTTAACGACACAGTCATAGAGATTACATTAACTCTTGCTGTTAGCTATATTGCTTACTTCACTGTAAGATATCCTTGTTCGTGATGTTGTACTCTTTTTCTAGTTTTCTTCCGTATTTCTATATTGACCCATAATCACTGTTATTTTGAGTCTCAGGCTCAGGATGCAGCAGAAGTTTCAGGTGTCTTGACAGTGATGACTTTAGGAATGTGAGTGGGTATTGTCTGGCTGACTGTGTTTTAAATGGATTTGCACAATCCTTCATTATGCCTATACTTTGCATGTGCAGGTTCTATGCTGCAGTAGCTAGAACAGCTTTTAAGGGTGATGGGCAAGAGAGTCTGCATCACTTTTGGTAAGCAGATATTTTTCCTTGTCACTTACCACACAAGTGAAATATTATGGAATACTGGAATATGCTTCTTATCTTTATCTATGTAAACTGTATTTTTATCTTTGGTAGTACAGGGGTTTTTGATTGGATATTTTGTTGTACATTCTTGAGTTGTTTAGCTTGTAAACATTTTACATTGTATCATACTGGTGTACCATCTCTTATATCTTGAGCAACAGTAGAGCAGGTTATGCTATTCTCCCTAATTATTTTTTCATCTTCATGAGAGTTCTACTTCATTTGCAACTTGATCTTTTTCAGCAGTTGAAACTCGAAAGAAGTGTAGTTTTTAAATAATTGTCTAGATTTGAGCAGCCTTATTTTTCATGATGTAAAATTTTACTTTAAGATGTTAGAAGAGTTTTAAGTTGATAGAAAAAGGTTGAGTTCTTGGATCATAATCGATAATTTCCAGACAGAAAATGCTAGACAAAAAAAAAGAGATGCTAAAGAAGTATTGCTGTTGCTTATCCTCCTTTTGTTGTTGTTGTTCTCTCTTTCTGTGTGTGGACGTATGCATGTGGTGTTAGATCTACATCATAAAACTTGAGATCTAAAACCATATAGCCATGATTAATTCAAAGAGATTAACAAATAATCAAAAGAGCGGAAGCTTATACCTGAATCCATGGATGAAATCTTGATTTGGGTTTTGGATCTTCTAACCTTAGGGTTCTCTCTAAAACCGAATTTCTCTAGCTAGATGGGGGTCTAGAGAATTAGAGAATGTAACCCTAGGTTAGGGACCATAACCCCTTATTTATAGATGTTGTACTTTTGTAATTTAGCCCCTCAATAAATTACAATTACAACCTGGTATCTGCACATATGACCCCATGATTATATTTAAATACCCATTAACCCAACTTAATTGATCACTTTAGTGGGTTATCCTGAAAGATAGCAATACACATTGATTAATCATATGTGCCCACAAATAGATTTATTAGATTAAATCCAACAATCTCCCACTTGGGCACCATATGATTCCTTAAATTGTGTATAACCTTATGAGCTCAAAAATTGCTATCACTGAAAAGGTATTTCCGAACAATCTCGTCCATTGACTATATCAATATAGGATCAAAGCGGCCTTCGTCACATTTATCGTGACTCGACCCATCAATGGTCACATATACCAATACAATCAAACGACATAGATCAATCATGGATGTGCAGCATGAAAATTACATGTAATGTGATCAGTACATGTCTATTTTCAACTGGTCCTCCTTAGTGAGGTCAAAACCAAACATAATGTAACAGAGTGTCTTAACTGAATACTTTATTCTGATCAGACAATACAACCAAACATAAAGCACCACAAATACAAACTCCCACTAAAACATAATATCCTCAAATAATACCACACCCATATGAGCAGTATGCTCATGAAAGACCTTAGGTGGCAATCCCTTAGTAAGAGGATCAGCTATCATGGAGTTTGTCCCAATGTGCTCTATGGATATCTGTCCACTCTGTACCCTTTCTTTCACAACCAGGAACTTAATGTCAATATGTTTTGACTTAGTTGAGCTCCTGTTGTTATTGGAATACATTACTGCAGATTTATTGTCACAATATAACCTTAGTGGTCTTTCAACATTTTCCAAAATGCGCAGTCCCGTGACAAAATTTCGCAGCCATATTCCCTGATTGGATGCCTCATAGCAAGCTACAAATTCTGCTGCCATAGTGGAGGAAGCTACTAGTGTTTGTTTGACACTTTTCCATGATATAGCTCCTCCTGCTAACATATAAATGTAGCCTGATGTAGACTTCCTGCTATCTTGGCATCCAGCAAAATCAGAGTCCGAATACCCAATGACCTCTAATTTCTCTGATTTTCTGTATGTGAGCATGTAATCTTTTGTTTTCTGAAGATACCTCATAACCCTTTTGACTGCTATCCAATGATCCATACCAGGGTTGCTTAAGTATCTGCCTAACATCCCAACAATGTACGCAATATCCGGACGCGTACATACCTGAGCATACATTAGACTTCCTACAGCCGAAGCATAAGGAATCTTCTGCATTTCCTGAATTTCAAGGTTACCTTTAGGGCACTGATTGAGACTAAACTTGTCTCCTTTAGCAACAGGGGTGTCACCTGGTCTGCAATCTTGCATGCCAAACCTTTTAAGTACCTTATCGATATAGCTCTTTTGTGATAATCCAAGAATACCCCGAGAGCGATCTCGATGTATCTGGATCCCTAATATAAAAGAGGCGTCCCCAAGATCTTTCATCTCAAAATTCTTTGATAGAAATCTCTTGGTTTCGTGCAACATGCCTATATCATTAGTGGCAAGCAAGATGTCATCCACATACAGAACCAGAAAAATATACTTACTCCCACTGAACTTGTGATATACACAGTCATCAACAATGTTCATCTCAAAACCGAACGAGATAACTATTTGTTGAAACTTATGATACCATTGACGAGGAGCTTGCTTGAGTCCATAGATGGATTTCCTTAATTTGCAAACCATATTCTTTGGGTCTCCTGACACAAAGTTTTCTGGTTGCACCATATAAATCATCTCATCAATGTCTCCATTGAGAAATGCAGTCTTAACATCCATCTGATGTAACTCAAGATCATAATGAGCAACAAGTGCCATGATTATTCTGAAAGAGTCTTTCGATGAAACCGGAGAGAAAGTCTCTGTATAATCAATGCCTTCCTTTTGAGTATAGCCTTTAGCCACAAGACGCGCCTTATACCTCTCCACATTACCGTTTGCATCCCGCTTGGTTTTAAAAATCCATTTACAACCAATTGGTTTTGCACCTTCTGGCAATGGGACAAGTTCCCAAACCTTATTGTCTTGCATAGACTTATACTCTTCATTCATGGCATCAATCCACTGTTGAGAGTTAGAACTTTTCATGGCCTGAGAGAAGTTGATTGGATCATCTTCTAACATTCCACTACTTTCCTCATGTTCTTGGAGAAATACAATATAATCATCCGGAATAGCATTTCTCCTTTCTCTCGTGGATCTCCTTAATGGCACTGGTTCTTGAGGTTGTTGAGTTTGTTCTTCTGGAACAGGGAGTTGTTCAACATTATCATCTTGAGGTTCCGGATTTACTTCTTGAGCAACAACAGGTATAGGAACCTGAATATTGTCAAAAGTAACTGTATGGATTGGATCTGAAGCCAATTCCTCCTCAAAACTAATGTCTCTAACCTTATTTCTCCCCCCAAACTCAACATCCTCAAAGAATGTTGCTGTTCCCGTCTCAAAAATATTCCTTATAGTGGGATCATAAAACTTATAGCCCCTAGAGCGATCAGGGTACCCAATAAAGTAGCTGCTAACTGTTTTGGAGTCCAATTTCTTTTCATTTGGCCTATAAGGCCTTGCCTCAGCTGGACATCCCCAAATATGTAAATGCTTTAAACTGGGCTTTCGACCAGTCCAAAGCTCATAAGGTGTTTTAGCAACTGCTTTACTTGGTACTCTATTCAGAATGTAAGCTGCTGTCTTAAGTGCTTCTCCCCAGAGTGACTCTGGTAAAGAAGAATGAGCAATCATACTTCTTACCATATCCTTAAGAGTCCTGTTTCGTCTTTCAGCTACACCATTCATGCTAGGTGAACCCGGCATAGTGTACTGTGGGACGATACCGCATTCCTCTAGGTATCTAGCAAATGGTCCTGGACGTTGTTCACCTGAACCATCATATCTACCGTAGTACTCACCACCACGATCAGATCTGACGGTTTTAATTCTTCTGTTGAGTTGATTCTCAACTTCAGCTTTATAGGCTTTGAACATGTCCAGAGACTCAGATTTTTCATGAATAAGATATAGGTGCCCATAACGTGAGTAATCGTCTATGAATGATATAAAATATTGTTGACCATTCCAGGATTCCGTAGGGAATGGCCCACAAATATCCGTATGTATCAATTCTAAGACATCCGAAGATCTGTTGGCACCTAATCTCTTCACTTTGGTCTGTTTTCCCTTGATACATTCAACACATACGTCGAAGTCCGAAAAATCAAGGGAATCCAAAATGCCATCAGACACAAGACGCTCAACTCTACCTTTTGAGATATGACCTAAGCGCTTATGCCATAATGTCGCCGAATTTTCCTTATTTAATTTACGCTTAGTACCACGTGATTCCACATGCAAGGATTCATTGTAAGAAGCAATTGTATCAAGCAAATATAGGTTGTCATAAATACTCAAGTAACCGGTTCCCACAACATTTGAATTAAAAGATAAACTGAATTGACTGTTTCCAAATGAACAAGAATAACCTGATTTGTCCAATACAGAAACAGAAACCAAATTCCGTCTAAAAGACGGTACTACAAAAGTATCTTTTAAATCCAAATAATAACCAGTTCCTAACAACAACCTAAAGTGCCCAATTGCTTCCACATCTACCGATTGTCCGTCGCCCACAAAGATGTGTCTTTCAACATCACTTGGCTTTCGGTAGCTCAGGCAACCCTGCATAGAAACACTTATGTGAGTAGTAGCACCAGAGTCTAACCACCAAGTGTTTCTAGGTACTGAAGCTAAATTAACCTCAGAACAGACCAAAGCAAGGAACGTACCCTTATTATCACGCCAGGCGTGATATTTTGTACAGTCCTTCTTTACATGTCCAGGCTTCTTACAGAAGAAACAACCCTGATTATCCTTATGTTGTTTCTTCTCAACTGGACCCTTAGCAGCTTCCTTATCATTCTTCCTTTTCTTGCCCTTATCCTTAGAGGCATAGGCCAAATGAGCACTTTCTGTCTTATCTTGCTTCAACCTGTCTTCTTCTTGCACACAGTATGAAATGAGCTCATTTAGAGTCCATTTCTCCTTTTGACAGTTATAACTGACCTTAAATTGGTTAAACTGTGCAGGAAGAGACAACAAAACCAGATGCACTAATAACTCGTCACAAAGATCGAGTTTAAGTGCCTTAAGCTTTGAAGCAATATGAGACATTTCCATAATGTACTCCCTGATATTTCCTTTGCCCTTATACTTCATTGAAATCAAGCGAGCTAAAAGCGTGCTTGTTTCTACCTTATCGTTTTTCGCAAAACGCTTCTCAATTTCGGCAAGGAAATCTTTAGCCTTAGTAATCCCTTCGGATTCTATGCCCCTGAAGGCTTCCGGAACGCCGCGCTTAATGATCATAAGACTCATGCGATTTGAACGCTCCCACTTCTCATGCTCCTTCTTTGCATCAGGAGTGCTATCCGCATTGAGAGGTTGGGGTTGTTCAGTTCTTAATGCATAGTCAAGATCCATGCAGCCAAGAACAATTAATATGTTCTCTTTCCAAACCTTGAAGTTTGTCCCATTTAGCATGGGAATTGAGTTGATGTTAGCAGAAATTGTTGCAGCAGATGCATTAGCTGAAATAAAACAAAAATGCTCACATCAATAACCATAATCAATAAAATTCAAATAATGACAATCCCCATCCAAGATACCGGCACAACATTAATATCAAGTCTTTGGACAGTAATATTAACTTGTAAGTGATACCTTGTTGCAATGATCAAACATTGACAATAACTCATGTCAAATAATGAAACTATCTTTGGATCGATTCATTATTCACATGTAAACCTTATAATTGTCACACGCTTATCATCGCAGATGTGTATACAGTCTAAATAAATATTAACCTTCCTTTGGGCCGATTAAATATTTACACGAAAGCATACACACAAACATCTCACATTCCTCATGAACAATCTACACAAGAGAGGTTACTTTGGCAACTTCTTGTTTCAATTAATCAATTGGAGTGAGAGACAACCTTAATACCTTAGTGTCATAATATTTGAATTAAATAATTGATTAAAAACCAAATTAGATTTAAATTAAAAAGTTTTAATTTAAATCAACTGAATTTCCAAAAACTTAATTGGGGTCTCACAGCTTAATTAGGGCCCATAACTTAATTGAATAAATTAAGTATACCAAAGTGGACCCATGAAAAGCCGAGGCTTAACCATAATGAACACGAAGTTCCCTTAACTTCGAACGCGAGGTTCGACTGTATTGAGTACGAGACTCACTTAAGCACGAACGCGAGGTTCGTCTGAAAATGAACGAACGCGAGGTTCGTTTGATAAAAGAACGCGAGGTTCAACTTGGGAACGAACGCGAGGTTCGTTTAAAAAATGAACGCGAGGTTCGACTGAAGTACGAACGCGAGGTTCGTCTGAAGTACGAACGCGAGGTTCGTCTGAAGTTCGAACGCGAGGCTCGACTGAAGCACGAACGCGAGGTTCGTCTGAAGTACGAACGCGAGGTTCGTCTGAAGTACGAACGCGAGGTTCGTCTGAAGTACGAACGCGAGGTTCGTCTGAAGTACGAACGCGAGGTTCGTCTGAAGTACGAACGCGAGGTTCGTCTGAAGTACGAACGCGAGGTTCGTCTGAAGTACGAACGCGAGGTTCGTCTGAAGAACGAACGCGAGGTTCGTTAAAAAAATTGAGCTTGACGCTCACCTGAGTTGAACGCGAGGTTCACCTTAGAACGAACGCGAGGTTCGTTAAAATTGAGCTTGACGCTCACCTGAGTTGAACGCGAGGTTCACCTTAGAACGAACGCGAGGTTCGTTGAGCGCGAAGCTCGGTTAAAATTGAACGAACGCGAGGTTCGTTTGAGGTAACCACCTCCTTAATTTTCGCCATGAACCCTTAGGGTTTCAAATTGAAACCGCCGCCGACAAACCCAAAAAACCTTTGATTTTTATTTTCAAAACAGATCCAGAATTGGAAAAAATTGAAGGAAAAATCAAAGAAAAATCCAAAAAATTCCCAAAAGTTACTGTTCACCCGAAAAAAATACTTTACTGTTCATCCGAAAAAAAAATTCGTTACTGTTCATCCGAGAACATTACTGTTCATCCGAACCCAAAAATTGAATCTTTAACCAGAGATTTAAGATCAAAAACCCAATAAAACTTAAATCCCTAAGAATTAATCAAGGTGGCTCTGATACCACTTGTTAGATCTACATCATAAAACTTGAGATCTAAAACCATATAGCCATGATTAATTCAAAGAGATTAACAAAATCAAAAGAGCGGAAGCTTATACCTGAATCCATGGATGAACCTTGAGATGGGTTTTGGATCTTCTAACCTTAGGGTTTCTCTAAATCCGAATTTCTCTAGCTAGATGGGGGTGTAGAGAATTAGAGAATGTGGTGGGTTGGGTGGGTGGGGGTGCGGGTGGAAGCAACTTTAGTATTCTTAGGAAATACTATCTTAGTTATGCCCACCTACAAAACTCTATTATGTGCCATTAATTTGAACGATCCACTCCATTCTTTTTGATTTACATGTATTAATGGTCTACAATAAAAAATTAGGCACGTGTTTTCACAACTCTTACATCTAGTGGTTTTAAAATTGGTGGGTTGGGTGGGTGGGGGTGCGGGTGGAAGCAACTTTAGTATTCTTAGGAAATACTATCTTAGTTATGCCCACCTACAAAACTCTATTATGTGCCATTAATTTGAACGATCCACTCCATTCTTTTTGATTTACATGTATTAATGGTCTACAATAAAAAATTAGGCACGTGTTTTCACAACTCTTACATCTAGTGGTTTTAAAATGGCTACGTTACCAAATTGGTATTTTTTTTGTAACCCCTCTTAATCAGTTTGGTATTAAAAGTTTCTTTGGCGACTTTTTGGTATTAAAAGTCCACTTCTACTATCAGGCATTTTTCTTTGCCACTGGTGAAATTATGGGAAAATTTCAATTTCAAACACATTTATAGTGAAAAAACTATGTTTTCATTCAACTAAGTACTAACAATCACCCTACTAACCATCTACATCTTCAAAATCACATGGAAGTCAAGAAGTCTACAATTTTATATGCGCCACGTCATCTAAGTCCAGCCACATCAATTAAACAAAGCCATATTAGCTTTTTGATAACCCTGAAATTAAGTCGTGTGAGGTCAGATGCAATTTTCCCGTCAAGTTTTTCACCAGAGGCGAAAAAAGATGTCTAATTGCACAATTGACGTACTTTTAATACCAAAGAGTTTATGTTGTTAACATCAGATCATCTGATTTTTTTTGGGTTTTGTATGTTGAATATGATTTACAGGTTAAATTTTATTTTCATTCTTTTTTAGTGGTTTGTAAAATTTCCTGTTTGTATAATATCAAATATTTGGAAGTAAAAACGAAAGGACGTGTAAAATTCATGCTTTTCTGTTAGAGGATTATGTTGCGAGCAGGTTGTGTCTTCCTTCAACTTGAAAAAGTATTCAACATGACAAATGTAGGTGAATAACAATATCTTGAGTTGTGATTATGATTATTTAGTGGAACCATGTGCATTTGGTTAAAAAGCCTTTCTGTACTCTACTTGGCTGAATTTTTCAAGTAACTATTATTGTTATAACTCTAGTTTATCTGTAACTTTCTAAACATGAGGAGGTAGAGGTCTTTGCAAATTATATTACATAGATTTCTGATAGCTATTAATGCATATATCTTTTTCAGGGAAATGGTCGCCTATATTGCTAACACTCTTATTTTCATCTTAAGGTACACTATAGTCCTTCCAACCTCGTCCAGTTGTGATTTTAATTTTTTATCAGTTCTGTTATGATCTGAAGTCCATTGGTGCATCAATTGCATTATTATGTAGAATGATTGATGCAAGTAACATTTATAATTTGAGTTTCATTATGTGCTTTAAGTACAATGATATAAACTTGCTTTAAGGTGCGTAATTCACGAAATTGTCTGATTAATCAATGAAAGCTAATAAGACACCTGGAGGGAGGGACTAATTCTAGATCATTGTCTAAACACTTCAAACCCTTGTGTTGTAACTCTTTGGATGTTGGGTTTGAAAACTTCCTGACCTGTGACAGTAAGTTCCTTCGGCCCAAATTTGATACATGGCAGCATGGGTAAGATGCATATGACTTTTGTTTTTGAGCCATGTAGATATGTAGATTAGCATTGACAGAAATCATTTTCAAAGTGGTTCCATGTGATCATATTTTAATGTGAAGACTTGTATCTTCATGTATTGAACCAACCTCTTGTCGTTGAAACCCTGATTGTAGGCATCCACAATGCTTATCTTTATGTCCGCTGTGTGGAACGCTTAAAATTAAATTTGAACTAATTATGAGTTCTACTTCCTATATGTCAAGTGCGTAAAACAGATATGTAGAATAGTTAGTTTGTTACATCTATGTTTTGGGGACATAAATTGAAGCTCAAAACTATTTGACCATGCTTTGACAGTTGTTAACTCTTCCTCGCCATTTTTGGTATTATTCAATATTCACCTAATGATTGCTGATTTATTAGCCACTATTCATCCATTCTGCACACTCATCATGAAATGATCTAGGCAGCACAGAGGAAATCTGGTGATTCTACCATAGGGCTTTTTTGGTATGAAATAGGAGAATCTGTTGGAAATTGGAATAGGTGTATTAAATTCCTGATCTCTTTTCTTCTACCACTTCCATTTTGTAAATACGATGTGTTTGTATATCACATTTTAGAACTCTCTATCCTTGCTTGAATGAGACTCTTCTAAATTTATCTGTGGTGCAATTTTCTCATTCTTAATATATTTTTTGCTTGTCAGTGGCGTGGTTATTGCAGAAGATATTCTTAACAACTATGATCACTTTCAAGGACACGGTACTTTTGCTAAGCTTAACTTTCTTGTTAATAATATTATGGCTCACTTTCAGATGCTTTAGTTTCCATCAAATATTACTTTTTCTTGGACTTTTTAACTTCGGAACAAAAACGAATGGAGTAGCCTTACGAGACTTGTGCAAAACTGGATCCATATTATTGTCAATATAACCAAGTTGTTTCTAACTGTCAATTATTCACATTTAAAATCCTTCTCTAGTGTTGTAACACCTCCAAAGATGTGAAAAGTCCAGCACGTGATAAATGTTAGAAGGTCTTGATTACACCCCAAATGATACTGAATAGTGCCACATGTGATATGAGATAAAGAAAATTCTAATTATAATAATTCCTACAAAATTGAAAAATCTTAGCTAGTAATTTTGAAGAAGGAATCAATTAAATGCTTGTAGTTGACCCTGATAGAGAAATATATCATGTTGGGCAAAGGTGAATATGTGATGCAAAAACTAAAATAATCTACATTTTGACTTTTAATAGAAAGTGTATAATCAAACCCTTTATACAATATACTGGTAAGTAGTAGTGGTTGTCTATCCATCCCTTCTATGCGTAGACAACGAGAGTTGGATTATGAATAAATATTTCTCATCTCTGATAAATTTTCTCTCCTAAATTTTCCCAATCCCTATATTTTGATACGATAGAAACACAAACTTATGCTCAATTGCCATATCAATATGCCAATACCATATATTCCATGTTTTCTGGAAATAAATGATTTTGGGCGTGTTGGTTTTGGCAGGGATTATTTTAAGGTAAAATTTCATACGAAGATTAAAAACCACATAGAATCTCAGAAAGATGCATTTTCAACATAAACCCATCTACATCTATTTGTTCACCAGATGACTAGTCAAAAATAATGAGTCATGAAATATTGCTTTCAGTTAACTATGTATAGTTCCTGGATGCAGAATTTCAAATAATCAGACCATAGTTCCTTATTTCTTCCAAGAAATGTAAGTTTATTGTGTTAATTATCTCATTTATCAACTTCATATAATGTAGAAAAAATACTTCTCCATCTGGGAGAACTGCACATGCATTTTGACTATTTTGCGCAATTTGCTATTGCTCATCTTGTAATTGACCGATACTTCTGGAACTCAGTTTTACTTCATTTTCACTTCGAAATTATTCTGAGATTATACATTTTTATATGTATATTTCTTTACCTTTTTCAGGAAGTTCATGGGGCTATCTTATTCTTCTCTATGTTTTTGTTCAGTGCTCTCGAGTGATAGTTGTTAGCATATTATATCCATTCTTGAGATATTTTGGCTATGGTTTAGAATGGAGAGAAGCAATTATTCTTATGTGGTCAGGATTGAGAGGAGCAGTTGCATTGTCGTTGTCTCTATCAGTTAATGTATGTTTCCTTTTTCTTTCATCTGTTTTCCTTCTAATGTTTGCTCTTATTTGTACTTTCAGTTCGGGTATTCTCTCTAGTACCAGATCCTTAGTAAGGAAATAGTTGGTTTATGATTTCCATAAATATACAAAATTTTGAAGTATCATGGAAAAAAGTTGTCAAAATTTACTGTAACTTTCAATAGAATGCATTTAAATGGGTTCATGTGAGTAAGAAAGAAATCATGTTTATTAATTTGATCGGTTGTTTGATAATGAAAATTACTATAATCTTCATCTCAAGAAGGATAGTACTGTTGGTGAATATCTTTTCTTCAAGCTCTTCATGTCTACTCTACGCTCTCAATTGCAAAATAAGTTGGCCAATTTCTTTCTTGGATTAGTCACAAATTGTGTTTCTTGGGTACTGATATGCAGACATGGACGCTAACCGTCAACACCCATCAAATTCTGAACAGTACACATGATGTGCTTGTCCAATGTGTGTGCCAAACACACATCTAACACAACACCATTTAATGATAGAAGTGTCCATCAATGACATTTTCTTTCAAATCTGATGTCCTATCTATTTCGTTCTTGCATATTAGGTGCTTCATATTTAGTCTATTTTTTCCTCGATTATCTTTTCTACCCTTATTTAGTCTGGAGAAGCATAACGTGCAAAGTAGGTATAATCTGTCTATGAAAATGACTAAAAGGTTAATGAAAAGCCACTCGCAAATTATACAAATATTTTCGTTGTTTAGTATTATTATCCAAATCCTTTTCCCTCAATTTGTGATCTGTTATGGTTCTTATGGAAGCAATTCCGATCTGAGAGTCACTACAATGAAGTGGCTTAATTTTTTGACTAACTGTATACTATGGCAGTTCATTAGTTCATGCCAGATTCCTAGTTATGAACTATGGGGAAGAAATGGGTCCTTCAGCAGAACCTAACAGGCAAGTTGGTGGGTAGGGAAACCTGCTCCATTAATCATGCAGCTGAAACTCTTCCACTTGTGTGCAAGCACAGGAGCAGGAGTTACATGTTTTACTAGTTGAAATTGCCTTATCTCAGAGCGTAAGTGTAAGCTAAAGATTAATACCGAAACAGTCCTCTTCGTTAGTTCTAGTTGTTAAGTAAAATGCGGTTTATGGATATATCTGCATGGGTAGGTGCTTGCAAGATCACATGGAGATATAATGAAAACATAGAAAGATCTAGAATCACCTAAAGCAATAAGTGACCTTGAAAGGATGCATGCAATGGAGGAATGATAGGAACAGTCTTCAACATGTTGGAGTGTAAACTATTTGGTGAAAAGATCCAAAAGCAGTTATGTAAGCTTTAAAAATCTTAAATGTTGTTTATTTTATGTGATTTAAATAAATTAGGACTTAGTTATTATGGCCTGAACCTTGTCAAGCCACATTTAACTTTGTCTACATATGCATTCTGATTAGTTGAAGTTTAATGCAATCTGTATTATTGTTTTTTAAATGTTAAAGAATTTTATAGGAGAATCTTGATCACATTCTCTAAGATTATTGTAGAGTAGTTTTTGTTGGATGTAAAATTAGAGATCACAGATTTGAACAGCTTTTTTGTTTTGTCCGTTTAGTTTGTTTTGTTGGCCACTTGATGCATATATAAGGTAACTCAAAAATAATATAGTTTTGGGTTTTAGGCACTCTAAGTGGTCTTAATCAATGTCCCTGGAGGCTCAGAGTGGCTTTTAAATTTGAATGATCTAGTCTCCATCTCTCTCTGAATATGTGTATGCATGCGATTGCTTGGGCTGTGTGCTCGTGTTTGCACGTAACTTTAATCATATAGTTAACTTCTAACTGCAATTCATGTATTTTAACTGGTCTTGAAATTTTATTTCTAGCATAAATGTGAAATATTAATCGTAATTGTGTGAATTTTTTGGGTTCATCTTCATAAATGCGTGCATACATAAGTGCATAGATATGCTCATACATGCATACATATACACATATATACACTGTCCACACACAGGACTAATTACTGTCAAGGAAATAAGCAAGGCAGTTTCTATTTGTTTGATAAAAATGAATTTAGAAAATCCCAACAAAACCTATGAGTCAGAAAAGAGTCCCCAATCTAAATTTGATAAATTATTCTGAGTGTTCTGCGAGAGCTCTGGATTTCTTTGAGCTTGAGTCCAGATTCCTCAAATTTTAAATCTTGTACGATCTGACAAGCCATTGCTATGCATATCTGACTGATCGAAAGGGAGGCTTCCTTATTTGAGAACTATGAGAGACCTTAATTTTGAGAATTTTAAGAAAGTGGACCTAACCCGGTATAAATTTTCATATATGATAACCATAAGAACCTTAATTTTGTTGTAATACATGATCAAGTAGGGAAATCTTCTTAAGAAAAATCAAGTAAAATAGAATATCAGAAAATATTATAATACATACCTGTCTGATACTAGTTGCTAATTTCCATCACATCTTAATGATACGTGTAGTCACAAGAGTATCTAGAATTTTTATTCATTTTATTTCTTTCTTTTATTATATACCATCTGTTCTTGCTCATCTCCCTTTCACTCAGGCATGCGGGTTTTTTTAATATATATATTTATAATGAAAAATGAAGTTCGATGAACCTTGCACATTGTTTTTCTGTGTTAAACTATGTACGACGAGGCTTGCATATATCCCATACGGCAAGCTTTCAGTTTTCTTTTCAATATGTAATATTTAATGATACATTGAATATCATTTATTTTATTCTTAGTTGACTTTAAAATGCCAAGTTGTTTTGTACTATTCTGTGCAGCAAGCTAGTGGTAAGCATACCAAATCGGACCTCACACCAGAAGTAGGAACACTGGTATGTATTCGTTTCGGAGCAGGTTGTGAAGAATTTTGTCAGTTTCTGTTATGTAGAGACCATGATATCTGATTATATGAATTTTCTGCAGTTTGTTTTCTTTACTGGTGGCATAGTGTTCCTGACTCTTATTGTAAACGGGTCAACAACTCAGTTCGTCTTACGTCTGTTGGGTATGGACAAGCTGTCAGAAACTAAGGTTTGGGCATTACCGTGTTATATAGATTGGTTTTGTTTATGTTTATAATTCAACAATGGTAATTTTTTCCATGAGGAGTTTGTTTGTTCAGATAATACTTTTAAATGAAAAAGCATGAGAGAAAATCTAATGTATACAATGGTTTTCTTTAGTTGACTTTAATATTTAAAGTGATCATAGAATGCCAACTTTTCTTGCTGTGCTTAAAATCAAAACAAAATATTTCGAAGTTTCTTGCCTATCCCTCGATTTAAATTGATCAATTGTATATATAAAATGCATATATTTATTTATGTATCTTTGTGGTTCTTGTTATGTTATATGTGCCAACCTGTCTGGCTGTCTGTCAGCTGCTTCTGAGGAGGTCCGTGTTCTGTTTCATTATCCTCCTTTTAGTGTAATAATCAATAGTTCGATACTCCACTTATTTTTCCAAAGAAAAGTATATTGAGTAAAATTTTCAAGGAGCACTAACATGACAATAATCCCTTTAGGTTTGCAAAGCAGTAGCTCTAGATATCAAAACAAATCAAATTAAAATGTAAAGACTTATTATGTTACAAAATGTTTGTTTTGAGACAATACATCCGGAAAAAAATCAGAACTATTGTGTGATCTTGTTGGCAGTAATGCTCATAAAGATACAATATGCCACAATTCGAGACAATTGGGCCAAGATGAGAATGCCATAAACGGAACTTGAGACAGAACTAAGGCGAAAAGATGATGAATCTCAGGAAGACACCACTGCACCATGGTACATGAGGTTACTTCAAGCCAAGTAAATTAACTTTCCTGGCACTATTCGTAATCACAACCCTTCTCCGTGGATCTTGGACAATCACAAAGAGTGGTGAATGCAACTTGAACCCTAAACCGGTTTAGATAGAAAACCAACAGTCAAAACCTAGACCAGTTTCCAGTTTAGATAGAAACCAACA
>NC_033796.1:27838989-27846028 GCF_001876935.1 Asparagus officinalis
TGAAGAATATTTCCCATAGGCCACAACTAAAAACCAAGAGACCAAATTTATGCCACTGAGATGCATAAATGAAGCTTTGGTAGTGATAGCAGGATTTTGTAGGCAATATTAACATAACTATTTAAAGTGAACATGGAAGGAGGCGTATGATGGGGTGTAACAAAATCAAATACCAAGAGATAGATGCTTATATAGGACTGGATATGGGAAAACATGCTGGTGTATAATTTTTTGAAGGTGAGTGGGTAAACATAAAATTGCGATATGTCAGATTGGGAATAAGGTCTGGAAAGCAAATTGATATGATTGTGGACATGATATTATTAAAGGCTATATGTTATATGCAAAGGAAGAGCTGGCTGTCATCTGATATGTCCAGCACATTACCATGTTCTGGATGAGAACCGCTAAATTTTCCAGGGATGGAATTCCGTCGTGAGCCTTGAAACTCTTCATCTTCATTTACCATTAGCAACTATTTCCTTTGGCTTCCATTTAAGGGAGTTGCTAAGACTCCTGAAGAATAAATCAAGATAGGTCCATAGGTCTCAAATGAGTTTCTTTTCCATACACAAATATATGTAGTTCTGGTTCTCAAAGAATTGCTGCTTCATACAGAAGTTAATATTATGTGTGCGTGCGTGTGTGCAGGTTCACGCAGGGCGAAACTGATATGTCCTAACAATTATATTTTCGGCGAAGTTGCACCTAATGCCCTAAAGTTTTACCATTGTTGCACTTTAATGCCGGTTGTAAAACCTTGCACTTAAATGCCCTAAAGTTTCACATTGATGCACTTTAATGCCCTCAGTTGTGAACCTTCCACTTAATGCCTAAAGTTTATCACATTTGCATTTAAATGCCCTAATGTTTCTAAACATTGCACTTAAATTCCCTCAAGGATGTAAACAATGGTGAAACTTTAGGGCATTTAAGTGCAAGGTTTCACAACTGAGGGCGCAGCAATGTGAAACTTTAGTGCATTTAAGCGTAAGGTTTTACAATTGAGGGCATTAAAGTACAGCAACGTGAAACTTTAGGGCATTTAAGTGCAATGTTTTATAACTGAGCGCATTAAAGTGCAACAATGGTGAAACTTTAGGGCATTTAAGTGCAATTTAGCGTATATTTTCACCATCCCTGTATGGTGGTTCATATAGTTTGTAATGTGTGTTGCTCAGGAGAAATTAATTTAGGTTCTTGATAGAGATGCACATAATTTTCAATGCATATCTCATCAGGGAATCATCTTTGTTAGGAATTGGTCTTAGGAAAAATAAAATATATCAAAAATTTCTTTGCTGTCATTCCGTGTTTACTTTTGCAGTTTGCACGATGATCTGATCCTGAGTGTCTCAAACTGCCAACAGTAAGCTTTCTATACAAGGTGTGCCGCATATTGGAAAACTTTGCATCTGTAAGAGTTACGCATGATGACAGATCAATATATCAAGGATTGGTGATCTGGATTATTCATTATGATCTCAGTATAATTCATATGGAGTATAAGTGAACTTTTGGCTTGTACAAACTTATGTATACTGAAAATTGGCATAGAAAACATGACTTTCTTTGACGATTTAATATAGATGCTGACTGGAGTTTCAGTTTTTGGTTGGTAACTGCCTGCTAAGAGTATGGGAATCACCAATTTTGATAATGGTGCATACTATCAGGTCGCTAGCGTCAATATTCTCATTGCCACCTATTTATTCTCATTGCAAAATGTTATAATCATGTCACAAGTAAATTAATCTCTTCATTCTTAAGATATACTCAAATTACTATTGATTTTGACCAATTTTTGCCATAGCCAAGTTATTGTTTCTTGTTTGATTTCAGAAACGCATATTAAACTATACAAGATACGAAATGTTAAACAAAGCACTAGAAGCTTTTGGCGATCTTGGGGATGATGAAGAATTAGGACCTGCCGACTGGCCTACAGTACAGAGATATATCACATGCTTGAATAACTTGGATGAAGAACAGGTACATCCTCACATTGTGACTGAAAGTGAGCATCATCTGGAGGCTACACATTTGAAAGACATCCGTATACGTCTTCTAAATGGTAAGTGGTCATGGAAAATAACTCCATGTCTGTTATGAAATCTTTGAGGTTGACATGTTTGAATTTTTTTATTTGTGTCTCTGAACAACATAAGGGTGTCCTAATTTTGACTTTCAACGTGCATCTTCTGCCTTGATATAGTTACAATCATATCACTAAGTAGTCACTATTTTACCCCTACTAGTAATTACTCTATCACTTTGGTTTTTATATGTTAATAGTCTTGTAACTTCAAAATATTAAGTAACTTGTAACTGTCCAATCCATATATTTTTCTTCTTAGCTTTACCCTTTTAGGACCCAGACCTGTGTTTCTCTTTTATCCCTCAGAACCCCACCAATTTGGCTTTATTACTTTTTCTCAAGGTTACAGATAGCGCCTAGGCATTTGACCCGATGCGTAGCGCCTAGGCGGGGCCTAGGTGGTTTCTTATTTTTTATTTTTTAATAACAATAATTAATAATAAATGCTAATGTTATAGAAATCTTAGGTGTCGGACTGATGCCTAGAGGGATTTATTTCTTCATTTAAGTGATGGTGGAGGATGAAGGTCATAGGTGGTAGAAGATGTGTTCATAGTTGAAGCCTATAGGAGTTTGGAGGAGGTCGGAGGACGTGGAGGTTACAATGGAGGAATTACGATTAAATGGTGCAGTCCACAAAAGCAGTCCACACTCCCCTATACGCTTCTGAAACCTAAATGGGCTACCTAGGTACCGCCTAGGCAGTAGGCGCTAGGTAGGTGGTCTAGGTATTGCCTAGGCCTACACATATGCCTAGACGGGCTAGGCGGTGGCTTTTTAAAACATTGCTTTTTTCTTTTCACAAATTTCTACCAGCAGATAAATTATGACACATTGGAACATTATTATCACATACATGCTAATCTTCATGTCTCTTATCAATAAAAAATATATTTAAAAAGTCCTTTTTTGTAGGGGTGCAGGCTGCCTATTGGGGGATGCTTGAAGAAGGAAGGATAACCCAGAGTACCGCAAGTCTTCTAATGCGTTCTGTTGATGAAGCTATGGATGTGGTATCTAGTGAACCTTTATGTGATTGGAAGGGTCTAAAGTCCAATGTTCATTTCCCAAGTTATTATAAGTTTCTTCAAATGAGTAGACTGCCTCGGAGATTAGTCACATATTTTACAGTGGAGAGGTTGGAGTCAGCTTGTTATATATGTGCTGCTTTTCTTCGTGCTCACAGAATAGCAAGAAGGCAACTCCATGATTTCATCGGTATTCCTATTTCTCTGTTAGGGATAGGGAAATTTACGATTCTTCTTCTTTATTTTCTTCTCCCTATTTGGAGCATTTCCATTTCTTTTTATGTTAAAACAATAATGTTTCCCCCCCTAGAAACCACCTTAAAATAGGGTAATTATACGGAAACCACCTTTCATTTTTAATTTATTCATAAGCCATCTTTAAAGTTGGTTTTTGTTGCAATCAACTATATCTCATTAAAAAATTTCACTAAAAACCCAAAACTTCCCTTAAAGTCACATTCAAGACACTTGGCTCGTTTTTTAGTGTTTAAAGCTTATTTTTTGGGGTTTTAAGTAAAAATCTGACTGGGAGGTGGCTGATTGCAACGAAAACCTACTTTAAATGTGGTTTATGTATAAATAAAAAATGAAAAGTGATTTACGTACAGTTACCTTATTTTGAAAGTGGTTTCTAGTGGGGAAAAAACCCAAACAATAAAATATAGGTGTTCATAGATGGACACATAGAAAACTATTATATATTATTATCTAGTATCTACAGTGATGTTGATCTCTTAACCTCAACCCCCACCCGCCCACCCACATGCACACACACGCACTTTTGGCCCACTATTACACTGCAAAGTTATGACACTTACCATGATGGTTATATCTGTCAGATTGTAGATATTAGTATTAACATGAAAGGGAAACCTGAATGCTAACTAAATTGTGTACTCGGGGTAGAAAATGACCGAATCGAATCGAATATCTGTATATTCGAGTTCGAATTTAATTAGATTTATCATATTCGAATTTGGGTTCAAATTTGGGTTGAATAGCAGAATGATATTCATATTTGATTCCTTTATAAATAAGATATTATGTATTGGTTCGCGAATGTTCATTAGCCCAGTTGGTTTGTGGGTTGGGCTTTAAAATCTCTATGCGCTGGTTCAATTCTGGGTACAAACATATTTTTCTCTTTTATATTTTCTTTGTAGATTTGTGCACAAACACCCTCCAAGTTATATATATTTACAAATCTATCCTCAAACACATCATAATGTTTGATTTCTCTTCTAAATTGCCTTTTTCATTTAAGTTTACGCCTCAATCACAGCTATTTTTTTTGAAATTTCTAATCTACCATTTAATAAATATAAAATATAAACAAATATTTAATGATCAAGCGAATCGAATATACATTTGGTTAAATTCTATTCGTTTATGACTTGAATACTAAAAATTATTCATTTAGTGTTAGGTGAACTACCGAATTGAATCTGATCGAATATCTGGTGTATCTTCAAGAAATTGACATATATCAGGTGTATACTTTAGCAGGTCAACTTCTACATGAAAAATCATAGGAGGTTTACATCTCATATGATCCTTTTAGATAACTGAAGCAATATTTATCGGTTTGCCATGTCTGTTTTGAGCATTTCCTAAAAATGTCCTTATTCTGGTAGGTGAGAGTGACATCGCTACTACTGTTATCAATGAAAGCAAGGATGAAGGAGAGGAAGCTTCAAAGTTCTTGGAAGATGTCCGTGTTGCTTTTCCTCAGGTTTGTAACATGAGCTATTTATTCATGCTTTATCTTTCTTGAGAGGATGAGAGGATAAATAATAATAATTTCTGACATTGAGTATAAAATAATTTCTCCACCTTTCTGTCTCCTAAAATTTATGCATACTAGCTCTTTGTATGTACTTGACTTGTTTCTATTTGTTATATACTCTATGTACCTTTTAGACGTTTCATTAAGAGATTTTTGGTGGAACATTGGGGGGACTTTGTCTTGTCATTTCGACTTCAAAAAGAAAAAAAAGTTCTCAACCTTCACTGATTTTGCATTAGAATTTAATTCCAATGTTTTTTTATTTTTATTTTTTTCAGGTTCTACGTGTTGTGAAGACAAAACAAGTGACATACTCAATTTTGAATCATCTTAGCAATTATGTGCAGAACCTTGAGAAGGTTGGACTGCTAGAAGAAAAGGAGATGATTCATCTTGATGATGCTGTTCAGGTAGACAAATCATTTGCATCTGTCTGTAGCAAGGTTTTAAATGTCGACCGACATGTCCGACATGTCGGCCGACATATCGGTTTAAGGGCTTGACCGACACGACATGGACGTTTTTAACTCGTATGTCAGTTTTCAGGGCAAAATCGGAAATATTAGGGTCATATCGGGCATATCGGCCTATTTTTTAGATTTGAAAAATCGGCCGATATAGTACTTTTTTTTTAAGTTCTGTTTTTTGTTATCCGGTTTGGGTTTAGTGATAAATACCCAAACACGTTTGACCCGTTTTCATGTTTAAGGATTTCTTATGAACCCGATAGAAAGAATTTATGAACCCAAATCCATATATTATTTACCTTTTTATATGTTTAGTCTATAGAATTTATAAAGTATGCTTATATTGAATTTATGAATGCTTAGATTACATTCAGGACATGATATTATACATATGCGCACTACCCGATATGGCAATCCGATATTTAGTCAATGTCCCCCGATATATCCCCGATTTTCGCTATCCGACATGGATTTCAACCATCCGACATGAACCCGACATCCGACATTTAAAACCTTGGTCTGTAGATACGTCATTTGCTCCATTCATTTTTTATTTTTTATTTTTTTATTTTTTTGCTTTGTCTACTGAAGAAAGTCTACTGACAAAATAATCTTCAAACCTTGTGTCAGACTGACTTAAAACGGCTTCTGAGGAATCCTCCACTGGTTAAAATGCCAAAAGCAAGTCATGTGTTAAGAACCCATCCTTTACTGGGAGCTCTTCCATCTGCAATTTGTGATCCTATAGCAAGTTCTACGAAGGAAATAATCAAAATACGTGGTGTAACCTTATACAAAGAGGGTTCCAAGCCAAATGGCATCTGGATTATTGCCGTTGGAGTTGTAAAGGTGATTTTAACACTAATGACTTTGGTTTGATGTTCTATGAACTGTTTTGCTACAACTTCTGAGCTTGTTCAGATAATTGCTTCCTCCTCACATGCAGTGGTCAAGTAAGACCTTTCCTAAGAAGCATTCATTGCATCCAACATTTTCTCATGGAAGTACTTTAGGCCTATATGAAGTTCTCCTTGGCAAGCCTTATATGTGTGACATCATTACGGACTCTGTGGTACATTGTTTTTTCTTGGAAACTGAGAAAGTACAGTCATTACTTGCGTCAGATCCTTCTGTTGAAGATTTTCTGTGGCAGGTATCATTATTTTAGCTTCCTTTCATTCTAATTATGCTTTCTCAACTTTTTAAAATATGAACTTCTAAAGTTTGATTAAATTGTTTATTAGTCACTGGCTTATAGAAATGCTTTTCAGTAGGTATGGTAATGTATATTATTTGCTACTTGGCTTCCTGTTTGGACTTAAGAGTTAAAGAGTAGTACATATTGTTTCATGTAGCAAAAGCATCTTCCCCATGTGTTGATTATAATGCGTATTAATGGATGAGAAAGCATGTAATGCTTGTTTAATTTTGTTATTGATATTTTAATGGTAATTATTGGTATATAAAACTATAATCCTCGAGCCTTATCCTAAATTCGGAGTTCTGATATAATGGTTAGAGGGACTTTCACATGGGATCAAAGCTAACCCCGGTTCAAATATTGCTGGCCACAAATTTAATGCGGATTTTAAAAAATTTGTTACCGCTACATGAGTCTAGTTTTCAACTCATAAAAAAGGGCATTCAACCTGCTTGTTGG
>NC_033796.1:27846038-27876509 GCF_001876935.1 Asparagus officinalis
GTAATATTAGAATATAAATCTATAATTCTCAAGCCTTATCATAACTTCATAGTTTTGATATAATGGTTAGAGGGACATTCACAATAATATAACAAAATCTACGTTATATACCAATATCATACAATTTATGAAGAATATAGACGTTGTTAGGTCGTTAGTCCTTTCTCTGTATGTATATGTTTAGCTTTTACCTATAGGTACTTTTTCTTTTTAAGAACTTCATAAGTACTAATATGATACTCAAAACAACCTACCAAACCTGAACTGCAATAGAAAGACCTGGACTAAGCTGAGATTTTCGGCAGATTTACCATTGATAACATTTGCAGTTGACATAAAAATTAATTGATTGTATTTAAATCTTTTAGTACATCTCTTGTTATTAGCATACGCCTACAGACTGCATGGTTACGTGTTATGATGTTATGAACCTCCACTGGAAACCGACAAGAATGTCTATCCAGAATGAGCGAATGGTTAACTTCCTATGTTGAACAGGCTGACTATGATGCTAAAACTAATATTGAGAAGCTGAGATAGATATGAGTATTAGAAAGTCCATATATCCGATTATAATGCGACTAGCGACCATATTGATTTGAGTCAAAATATTGGTATAGCAGCTAGAAGTTTACGGTCAAAATAATCTACCAAACCTGAAACCGCAATAGGAAGATCAAGACTAGGACTAAGGTGAGAATTTTGGCAAGTTATATCCGTACAATGTTTGAACTTGGCATAGAAATTGGTTGCTGTTGTATTTACCTCTCTTTTGTTTCATCTCGTTATTAGCATATGCCTACAGGCTGCATTACATGTTTTGATGTTGTGGTCTTTGACTGAAAACCAATAAGTACATGAACTCTATCCAGAATAAGTGAATGGTTGACTTCCTATGTCTAACACGCTGTCTCTATGATGCTAACATTAACATAAAGATGCTGATCTGGAATCCACATGAGCATTGGAAAGTTAATATACCAGAATTACGATGCTCTGACAACATTGATTTGAGCAAAATATTTATATAGAAGTAGAAGTTCATAGTAACATTCTATTTTGAAATTTATATTTATTTAAATTTTCTTTCATTTCCACTCAGTGGTTTATGGAAATCTGATCATTTGCTATTTCAAACTGTTATTTTTTATTTTCTCTTTAAGTTTTTTTCATTTGTTGCACTTTGGATCAGAAAAAAGATATGCTGTCTTCTTACAACTGAAAGTGGCAACATGTAAAATATGTTGGATTCCTTGGTTACATTTTCTCTCAAGTTCTTTAACCAGTGTCCATTTGCCTCTTACTCTCATTAACTTTTTAATTTGCAGGAAAGTACTATTATCCTTGCCAAAATATTACTCCCTCGAAAATTTGAAGAAATGTCAATGCATGACCTTAGAGCACTTGTTTCTGAAAGATCAACAATGCATGTTTACCTAAGGGGCGAAGTTGTGGAAATAAAGCCGAATTCTATTGGTTTTTTATTGGAGGGATTTATAAAAGCACAAGATCCTCATCCAGAATTGATCACCCCTCCTGCAGCATTGTTGCCATCACATGTAGATACAAGCGTTTCTTATATAGAATCTTCAGGTTATAAGAACTTTAAATCTTAACTCAGTAATAGTTTTATATTGTGACATATCATATCATTTTATATTATAGAAAATATCAAAAAGAAGTTATGAGCATAGACCCCTAAAGTTATTGATTGTATTACTGTTAATTAAATTTAAGGAAGATATAAAATTGATAGAATTTGAGTTGCCATTTGAGAAACTCATTTAGGTAAATGTGAATACGTCAGTGACATAATGATGTTATCATCCCAGTTTTAAAGTAGACCAGCATGAAGATAGAAAATATTTAACTGTAATCCTAATTGTGATCTTTCTGGATGGTTGTTAGATTTATATTTGGTTGATACTTTGAATTTTTTGTATTTTTTTGGTAGTTTTTAACGTTTAGATGCTGTTAGAAGAAGAGAGTATTAGTTTAGTCCCACATTGCTTGTGAGACTAACTTGTAACTAATCCATTTCTATAAATAAAGTATAGAGTGAGGGGATAACTCTCCAATAATCTCTTTTTTCTCCAAACTTTAACATTATTCTAACCCTAACCCTAATTCCTAAACCTTAGCCGCCGCCTCTCTTCTCTCTCGAAACCCTAGCCGCCTCCTCTCCTCTCTCTCGAAACCCTAGCCGTCAAAAATTAAATCTGTTGCTGCTTGCTTCGTCCGCCACCGCCGCCACTTGCCTTGTTCGTTGCCTTGTTCGTTGCCACTTGCTTCCTTGACAAATTGAATATCTTACCTTGCTCGGTGTTTCCTCGAGTTCAAACTTGGATTTGATCTTAAGAAGAGTGTTTATTTTACCTTGCTAAGATATTCACTTCAGTTCTTGTTTCCACAATCGAAACATCAATGTCAAACCTCCTTCATGTCCGACTCGGATTGTTGAATCGGTGGTCCACGGAGAAAACTCCAGATCCAGATCCACTTCACCGATCCGATCTTCTTCGACAACTCCTGCCCGTCGTCAATGATTGCTGCTGCCATGTCCCTTTGTTTTCGGATCTGACTTAGATCTATGAATTGTTCTAAAAAAATCGGGTTCTTGAACTTTAACCTTCGGGTTTCATGTTAACCTTCAGATTCTTGCATTTTAACCTTCGGGTTCTTGCATTGTTAACATTCGGGTTTTGGACTTATTCAACTTGTGTAGGGTATCGTCTTGATCTTTACTCGTCTGTTTCATGATGACCAGATCTGAGGAACTCAAGAATTCTGAGTTAACGGTCCAGACGAAAGTTTCAGAGATATTTTCTGGTAGAATCACTGACCGGAAATTTAATGAAATTAACTATTTTCAGTGGAATCGTGTTATTAAAATCTATGTGGTAGGCCGAGGCAAAACTGGCCATTTGTTGACGGACCCTTCTAACCCGACACCAGAGTCTTGGACATTAGATGATAGTGTCCTTTTACATCAGATTCTTAATACTATGGAGTCTAAAATTCAGGATTTCATCCTTTATTGTATGACAATGAATAAACTTTAGTATTTTTTACAAGATCTCTATGATGGTAGTAGTAATATTAATTGAGCATATGAAGTTATTCAAGAGCTGTTTCGTAAGAAACAGGATGGTAAACCCATGGATGATCATTATGACGAGTTTAATCGTTTGGCTGAGGAACTTCGTCAAAATTTTCCTATTACTGAGGATGTAAAACAGATGCAAAACTAATGGAACAAACTTATGGTATTTATCTACTTAGATACCCTAGATTCCATTTACTCCTCTGCTCGACCACAAATCATGGGGAGTTCCGTCATTGGTTTTCTGGTCGAGGCTTATCACTTTTTAAAGAACGTTATCCCTGCACAGCTATTTACATCCACTGCGGATCGCTCTGAGCTTGCCACTCTGAATTAGCAGTCTTATAGACGAGGGGGTTATACTGGTGGTCCTGAAAGAGGTAGATGTAACTTTGAAGGGAGAGGAGGTTACCACACTGATCGTTCTGGGGGCCGAGGTAGTCAACGAGGTGGCCGTGAAGATCCATCTCAAGGCAGACATACTAATAACGATGACTCAGTGAAGACTTGTAACTACTGTCACCAATCAGGACATCTCAAATATAATTATCCTGAATTAGAAAAAAAGAAGGTCAATGGTGCTTACATGGTCGCTCAAGATAACTTCACCTCATTTGATAATGAAAGTCAACTACAGTCAGTCTTTCAGGATGCGGAACTGCAGCGTCAATTTCAGCAATTTCATTACCAAAGTTCACAATCATCATCCTCCTCTTTATCCACTACTCTCAAAAGTGCATGTACCTCTTTATCTTTACTTATATCGTCTTCGTTTCATACTTGAATTATAGATACATATGCCACTGATCATATGACTGGGAATTAATGTATCCTGTCCTCTTTCTCTCCTACATCTAATTCAGTTATATTAGTTGATGGTTCACGTACATCTGTTCAGGGTGTCGGTAACACCAATCCTACACCTAGTCTCCCCCTTTCCTTCGTATTCTATCTTTCTAATTTTCCCTATAACCTTTTATCTGTTAGTAAGATTACTAAATTACTAAACTGTATTGTAACATTGTTCCCCACACATTGTGTCTTTCAGGATCTAGTCATGAGAAAAACGATTGGGACAGGGCATGAGCAGAACGGTCATTATAAACTGGACTTGGGTGCCAAATATTTAGCTTGTATCGGAAACTCATCAGCTCTACAATACCATTGCCAGCTAGGGCATCCCTCTCTCTCTGTTCTCAAGCTTCTAAATCCCTAGTTCAAATCTCTTTTCTCTTTAGAGTGTGAGTCGTGTCAACTTGGCAAACACCATCGTGTATTTTATCCTAATCTAGTCAATAAGAGGGCTGCAAAGCCATTTGATCTTGTTCATTCTGATGTCTGGGGCCATGCCCAATAACTTCTAAATTGGGATTCCGGTATTTTGTCAGTTTTGTGGATGATCACTCTCGTGTTACTTGGATTATCTTCTCAAGTCTAGGTCTGAAGTCTTTTCTATATTTAAATTCTTTTATTCTGAAATAGTCGATCAATTCAAGACTTCGATAAAATTTTTTCGATCTGATAATGTAAAAAAATATTTGGATGATAACTTTACTAGTTTTCTTAAACATGGAATTCTCCATTAGTTTTTTTGTGTTTACACTCCTCAACAAAATAGAGTTGCTGAACGAAAGAATAGACATCTCATTGATATTGCTAGAACCTTGCTATTTCATCATCACGTTCCCAAAGAGTTTTGGAGGGAAGCTATCCTAACAGCATGTTACTTGATTGATCGAATGCCCTCTTCTGTTCTGCAAGATAGAATTCCTTTTAAAGTTCTATACCCTAACGATGATCTCTTTTTGGCTCTCTGTGCTTTGTTTATAATCACAGTCCAAACAAACAAAAGTTTGACTCTCGGTCTATTAAAGGTATTTTTCTTGGCTACTCTCGAGAACATGAATGTTACAAGTGTTTCTGTCTATCACTCAATCGTCTTGTGTTATCTATTGATGTAACATTCTTTGAAGATAAACCTGATTATTTTAGTTCTCCAACTCCATTATCATCGGATGAGTATAACTATTTAATTCTACAAGAGTTATTGGTTAACGGTGGTGATTCATCCACTGACAATACTATTTGCGCTACTGACAAAGATTCCGCTCGATTTAACCACCCAATTCAAGTTTATCATCGTCGTTCTGCTCCTGCTCCTAAGCTAACGCCGGCCTCAACACCACGTCCTCCGCCAGAAGAACCAGAATCAATAAGTGCAAATTTACCCCCTTCTGCGGAAGACCTTCCTATTGCACTTCGAAAAGGGACACGAACTTATACTCAATATCCTATTTCTAACTTTGTCTCTTATGATCGCCTCTCCACCACCTTTCGATGTTTTGTTACTTTCCTCAACTCATATTTGGTTCCCTAGAATGTGTCAGAAGCTTTGTCTATTCCAAGTTGGAACCAAGGGATGCAAGACGAAATAAGGGTCTTGCGACAAAATAAGACTTGTGATTTGGTCCTACTTCCACTAGGAAAGCGGCTCGTCGGCTGTAAGTGGGTGTACACTGTCAAATTGAATCCTGATGGAACTTTGACACGCCTGAAAGCCCGATTGGTTACTAAAGGTTATTCCTAGGTGTATGCCTTAGATTACTTAGATACCTTCTCTCTAGTGGCAAAAATATCATCTGATCGGATTTTTATCTCATTAGCAACGACAAATCACTGGCCACTTCATCAGTTAGACATGAAGAATGCATTTCTTTATGGTATTCTAGATGAGGAGGTTTACATGGAGCATCAGGTTTTGTTGCTCAGGGGGAGAATACGAAGGTGTGTAGGCTGAATAAATCACTTTATGGTCTGAAGCAATCTCCGAGAGCCTGGTTTGGACGTTTTACATCAGTTATTCAGGAATTTAGGCTCTATCGTGCATAGAAAGATCACTCTGTCTTCTGACGATTTCAGAATGGGAAACAAATTCTGCTTGTTGTCTATGTGGAATACATTATAATTATAGAGAATGATGCTTTTGGTATTGACAGCCTGAAGAAACATTCACAGACATATTTTCAAACCAAAGATCTTGGTTCAGTAAAATACTTCCTAGGCATTGAAGTCACAAAGTCAACGAATGATATTCTTCTGTTACAAAAAAAGTATGTCCTGGATATGCTTTCAGAAACTGGGATGTTAGGATGCTGAAGCAGTGATTCTCCAATGGATGTGAACTCAAAACTACTACCAGATCAGGAGGAGCTTCTTGAAGATATTGGACAATATAGAAGATTGGTGGGGAAACTGAATTATCTGACAGTGATTAGACTGACATCACATTTGCAATCAGTGTTGTGAGTCAGTTCTTGTCCGCACCAAGAACTACTCACTTGGATACAGTAATGAGAATTTTGAGGTACTTGAAGAAGGCTCCAGTACGAGGAATTCTCTACTCAGATCAAGGACACACTAGAGTTGCAAACTTTTCTGATGCAGATCGGGCAAGATGTTCTTTTGATAGGAGATCAACTACTGGATATTGTGTCTTTCTTGGAGGAAATCTAGTGTCATGGAAAAGAAAGAAGCAAAGCGTTGTATCTCGATCCAGTGCAGAATCAGAATACAGAGCTATGACAAATATGACATTATAGATAGTTTGGATCAGAGACCTATTGACAGAAATTGGTCTCCCTCAAGAATGTCCTATGGATCTATATGGCGACAATAAAACAACAATTCACATTGCTGAGAATCCTGTGTTTCATGAAAGAATCAAGCACATTGAAGTCGACTGTCATGTAGTCCGCAAGAAACTTGAAGATAAAATCATCACGATAAAACATGTATCTATAGTAGATCAGTTGGCAGACATTCTTACAAAACCACTTGGTCGAACACGGGTTGACTTTATTTGTGACAAGTTGGGCATGCATGATATATATGCTCCAGCTTGAGGGGGAGTGTTAGAAGAAGAGAGTATTAGTTTAGTCCCACATTGCTTGTGAGACTAACTTGTAACTAATTCATCTCTATAATTAAAGTATAGAGTGAGGGGATAACTCTCCAGTAATCTCTTTTTTCTCCAAACTTTAACAAATGCTATTCTTATGTTTTAGGGAAGACGGAATTATGTTAGAGATTTGACTTGATTAGTCTTATTAAGTAGTTGATGTTTTGAGTTATTAGACTTCATATAGTAGTTGGTTAGTTGAAATTGAAGTCTCTTAAATTCTTTTGATGTAATTACAACTGGAAATTATGTTATATTGATTGATAGTTAATGAATTATTTAATTGAGGGTGTGATTCATTCTATTTTTCTGATAGTGTGATTCTCTATCTCATCTCTGTGGGTTTCCCTTCTGTTTGTTCTGAAGGGTGTTGTCTATGTAAATAGTGGAGTTGTGATCCTCTATTTTTCTGTTCTCGTTTTTTTTAATTTTCAAAATTTTCTATTCTCTCTCTTGCATAGACATGTTGGGTAAGGTATGCTTCAAAAACAAGTAAATGAATAGTATTATTGAGTATCAAACCTTGCTCAATTGACTTCTCTTCTTTTTTTATTGCTCTTGCTCCTGCTGCTGTTATTAATTTGGGGCATATATAAGCTATCTGTGTATCATCTAAGTCAATTATATGGATCATCAGCTCTAGAGGACCTCCAAACATTTACTTTAGCATTTAAAATCCTGTAGAAGTGATTTCTATAGTAAACTTCCTCTGCGATATGCTGTACTGTTTGTACTAATGTAGATCAGAAGAACGATATAGAATACTGAAAATTAGTTAATTACCAGTGTATTCTCAGTGTATTGACGGTGATTCTAATTAATGGTTCATCTTATTCTGTTATAGGCTCTAAGACTGCGAGCTTCTGTCACTCTGGATATTCATACCAGGTCGAAACAAGAGCCAGAGTCATCATTTTTGACATTGGTCCAACTGGAAATGATGCACAACTCTCGAAGAGGTCTATACCTCGGCTCTCATCAGCCATGGAGCCTGCAAGAAGCCACTTCAGGGAACATGAAGGTCTAGTAAGCTGGCCAGAGAGTTTCTTTAAATTAACTCAGCATCAGAATGACACTGGAGCTGATAAACAACCATTGTCGGCTAAAGCTGCGGAACTGAGCATCTACGGAAGCATGGTTAGTTCAACCAACACTCAAAATTATCACCTTGGCATTTTCTAATGTTGAAGAATCTGCTTAGTATGTAAAGAACTTCTAAAAGCACAGTCATACTGAATTTTTCTGTCCATAATTGACTGTAAGTATGTTTTCTCAATCATGAAGTGATGATTTCTGACTCTGCCCATGAATCTCACCCAGCTACCTTCAAAATGTTGGTGTATGTGAGAGTTCCCCCTCACATGTAGATGTAGTGCATGGGCTAAGTACTAGAGACCCGGAATTAGCAGGTTTGGGATGGATAAAAGTCATTGCAATCTTTGATAACACTAGCTATAGCCTAATACGCCATGCGTAATATATTAGGGTGCTTGTGCATGATGTTATGCACTAGTTTACATTACATCATAGTATAAGGGTTCTAACCTGATTTTATTCGGACTGATGAGTCTGAAACTGTTTTAATTAGTTTGCTGCCAAGATATACAAGAGTGCAGTGTCAGTGTGGTATTTTTGTTTCAAATTTAAGAGTTGTCTTGACACATGAAGGAATTTTCCAAGAGTCCCATCCCCCATGAGAAGGAAAAAGGAAGAAATGAGACGGATACATCCAGGAAAAAGAGATGATATTGAGGAAAAAACCAGCAGTGAATAGAATCCTGGATTCTTAGTGGTGAAATGATAATCCTACTCAGACTCAAGCTAGTGAGCAAGGGATGGTAGTAAATCTAAATTATGAAAAATAGTAAGAGATTTGAATTCCAAGATCAGTAGGCTGTGTTCAGTAGCTCACGATTGCAATAGTGTCTGTATCAACAGAGTTTAGTATGTTTTACGGAAAACTTACATAGGCCTCTTCTCATTGTTGCTCCCTGAACCAGTAATTCTGGAATCTTCAGTCACCTTTTCCTTAAGCTCTTATATTGAGTTCTTTGCTTGAATACAATGTACTAATGTTGAGAGTTGCTTTAATCAACATGTCAAATTAACAATAATCACAGTTGGAATCTTGTATCACTGGATTTAATTTTAGCTTAGAACTCATAGAATTGACACCTGAGCTCTCTCTATCACACAGTAAACTTCCTACTTAAACCATTAAATTTCAACAGGCACTGCACAACCTCTAAGAGTTGATTTATTTTTCCTTTATCCAGCTTAGATCTCTACTACATCTGGCTAATCAAATTATTCAGATTAGGAGTTGATGGTAGAATCAAATTATACCAGCATTAGAACCTATGGCTATGGACTTTTTTTTACTGTTATTATAGTGTATTGTTTAATCTTGTTGCTTAACACAAGCTATTTTGGATATTGAACAGATGAATGGTGTAAGGAGACAATACAAAAGCTTTCGAAGCTTCAGAAGTTTCAAAATGCCTAATGAAGGTGAAAATTCTCATAGTATGTCATTCCCTAGAGTCCAACCTCCAGACTCTCGACCTCTTCTCTCAGTTCAATCAGAGGGTAGTGTTAACAGAAAGCTCGGTTCAAAGGAGTATGCAAAACTCCCGTCATTCCTTCCATTGCCTTCTCGAAGAAAGAAAGTCAAGATTGGTGAAGGCAACTCGAGTGATGAATCAGGCGGTGAAGAAGTTATTGTTAGGATTGATTCCCCTAGCACTCTTTCTTTCAGTCAAGATGGATCACAAAACTTTTGAGAAAACGTTTTTCACATTTAATTTAAGGAGAATGTATGTGTTGTTTATATAATAATGATGTTTATGTTATGTTTAGTACAAAATAAAAGAGCCCATAGTCGAAATTATGTATTGTGATTAGCATATGGTTGCCTAGTTAAAACGAGTGAACATTGTAAAGACATTTTCGTAGAGAGATTCAAATTCCAGGTGATTCGTTATATTGTGAAGTTCCTGTCTCATTCTTGTAAATTTTGTTTGCAGTTAAGCGATTTTGGACACATCAGTTTCCAGGAGATGTGCATAGATCTTATCTCTGTAATAAGTGTAGAATTGAAACCACTATTATTTTGGCTGGAAAGAAAATTTATCCTTGTATATCGAAATCTCTGGCACGTTACAGTTCTTGTAATATGTAGTGGGATGTGTACTATTGAAGCGCTCTCTCTCTCTCTCTCTCTCTCTCTCTCTCTCTCTCTCTCTCTCTGTTTTTTTCTTTCTTTTGTTCTTGTTCTTTTTTTGGCCATCTTTGTTTCTTTATAATTTCACTTTGATTTGGCAATGGAAAAGATACGATTTAGAGCAAACCTTTTCAGAAGATGAATTATAATAAATTAGTAATTTCTGGTCAAATGAAAAACGAAATGTTTAATTAAGATAATTAGCCCTATGAACATGAATTTACCAAGAGATAATTAGCCTATGAACAGAAACTAGTCTTGTATTATGATAGTAGAGATTTTTTTTGTCTATACTTTTATATGTATTTTCCTTTGCTAAATTTTTATGAAGTGAGTTGAGATATTCCTGTTCATAGTTCGTGTATAGTGAAACCTTTATATGCACCAAATCTTAGCTACGATAGAGACTTTTAGGGCTGTGTGTTGTTAAATAGTTTGGTTTTAGATATGATGATGCTTCCCCGGGAGGACTTTGTGGAAAAACCTATTTACCTTTTCCCCCCCCCATTTTCTTTCATTATCGATTTCTTTGGCTGGTGTGCAGATCAAATTTGGTCAATATGAACCAAGCTAATACTCAAAAATTTTTCTTCCTGTATTGCTTCCAGCTTGTGTTATTTGTGTGAGTAAAGTGGAAGATCTCCATCCCTCTTGAAAGTGACCTTAACTTATTCCGTTCTGTATTGATATATTGTAAGCAAGAAAGTTCTGTAGTTGGCCCCGTCTAGCGTTTTTTTTTTGGTTTTTTTTTGGTAACTGAAATTTCTATTCATTTACCAACAGGAAAATTTTAAGCATGTACCCCTTTCAAACAAAACTGGATAAAGAGTAACAGACACTCCTCGCAATTTAAACATACTCTCAAGCTCTCATAAACTCTCTATCCATGCTCTAATCTGAGGGGGTAATGCCAAATTCAATTATTCAAGCATCTAGTGAGCACTTCCACTTTGATTTGTTTCATAGTAGCATTAACATTCCTCCTTTTGTTTTGAAACCTCCTATAGTTGCGCTCACTCCATTGGTGATAAATTGTAGCCGTCAAAAGAAGCTCGCAAAAACTTCTTCTTCATTGCTCTCCCTTTCAGTTGCTCACAAAACCAATTAACCTCATCTTACCATAACATGGGATCTGTTGGGGAATTTCGGTCTCCATGCCTACTACAATATGCGCAACTCGAAAGCCAACCCACAATCAACAAGATAGAAAATAACCACAATCAAGAAGAAAGAACATCGAGATTTACATGCTTCGGTCGACCAACTTCGATCTACGTTCACGGGCAACAATATGAGAAATCCACTATGTATCAAGGAGAACTACAAGAGGATTCACTCAACTCTCTCTCAATCTCTCAACGTCACATATATAATTAGCTCTCATATTATCTCCAAAGCCCTCTGCTTATAATCTTTTGAGCGGACAAAGACTGCGAAACCCTCTCCTAATGATGTAATCTTTTGCACGGACAAAGACTACAAAACCCTCACCTCTCGCACAATATTCTTGAATCAGGCTACGCCCTCTGCTAACCCTAGATTATAAGAATATTGGCTCTCTCTCATCTGCTTGGTTTTTCCTCTAACAATAGAAGAATATATATATGGAAATCAAAATCCTATCTCTAGCCTAACTTCCTAATTAGAATAGGATTTAAACTCCTAATCATGTTGAGACCTAATCTCCTAATCATGATAGATCTTTAACCCTATCTAATTCTCATGAAGTTCTACAAAGAATCAAAAACACAATCCCAACAATCTTCACCTTGGATTTGATTCCCAAGCCACCTCGAAGATCTATCATTGCCGTCTTGAAACTTTGCCTCTCCTGCTAGAGTCTTCTATTTCTTTCGCACTTCAAATTGAAGCACCTGCACTCCAACTGGAACATCCCGTGACCCTCGCTATCATCTGCTTCGTCGTGGCGCCTCCACCTCCTTTGTGTGCACCAAGAGATCCGCCACTTCTAACATCAGAAGAAAATCAACCATGCTTCTCCTCCCGAACTGAACTTGATAGTAGCCTTCTCCCACTTACTGTCCTCGTACTCCACCTGCATCGCTCGTCTCGAATCATATCGGTGCACCTTTCCTACTCCACACTACGAGCCGGATGCCTCTATCTCCTCTATCACTTTCCTTGGACTGAATATGAGCGCTCATCATCTTCAAGTCCAATGCCACCATCTCCATTAGCATGTGTGTCACTCAATCATGCTTTCTTGTAAGCTCCACCTAATCTGGCACTGTCCTCCTCGAGTCTACACACCAACCAACTACTGCTCCCGCGATGACTCTGAATAATTATATGCCGATAACTCTACTGTTAAAATCATATCTGATTCTCTATACCAGTCTCATCCGTCGCATTCTCATTTGTCCTATCTACCATGCTGCAAAATTTTTCTTGCCGTTGAATAGCGGAATATCAAACTTCGGATCCGAAGAAGTCATCATCCTTTAACCAGAATCAAAATTCAAATAGTCACTATAGAGATTGAATTTGATAAAATTAACGTCAAAAACGAACTCAGCACGTTGAAAAACCCTAGGAACGACTCCTGGATCACCAAAATCTACCTCCAAATCCTCGATCAAAAGACAAATCAATCTGCACCATCAGATTTGATTAAATAGTTTGTAAGCAAACCCTCACCCACGCCAACAGTGTTCCCGCTGCCGCTACAGTATTCCCTGCTACAGTATCTCTTTTCTTTTTCTTCATCTTGATTCTTGTAACACGGCTGATCTTCACTTTTGTATGACGTCTATCTTGCGAACTCGCTCCCGGATCCATCAATATGTCTCTGATACCACTTGTTGGGGAATTTCGGTCTCTCTGCCTACTACAATATGCGCAACTTGGAAGCCAACCCACAATCAACAAGATAAAAAAATAACCACAATCAAGAAGAAAGAACACCGAGATTTACGTGGTTCAGTCGACCAACTTCGACTTACGTCCACATGCAACAATACGAGAAATCCACTATGTATCAAGGAGAACTACAAGAGGAACCACTCAACTCTCGTCTCTCAATCTCTCAACCTCACATATATAATCAACTCTCATATTATCTCCAAAGCCCTCTGCTTACAATCTTTTGAACAGACAAAGACTGTGAAACTCTCTCCCAATGATGTAATCTTTTGCACGGACAAAGACTATGAAACCATCATCTCGCATAATATTCTTAAATCAGGCTACGCCCTCTGCTAACCCTAGATTACAAGAATATTAATCCTCTCTCCTCTGCTTGGTTTTTCTCCAACAATAGAAGAATATATATAGGGAAACCAAAATCCTATCTCTAGCCTAACTTCCTAATTAGAATATCATTCAAACTCCTAATCATGATGAGACTCAATCTTCTAAACATGATAAATCTCTAACCCTATCTAATTCTCATGAAGTTATACAAAGAATCAAAGACACAATCCCAAGAGGATCAAGCTCATAACCCAACCATACCAAGACCTTTTCCCAAACCATCGCCGCAATTGGACAATGAAAATACAAGTGATCAATCACCTCTTCAGCTTGATTACACAGGATACACTTACTGTCTTGAGCAATACGCAATGTGAGTGATCTACCAGCAACCTCTTCTATATAGCAAGCCACAGTACAAATTCATGCCTAGCCACAGATATATGACCCTACACTGTCTACACCCAATGTACATTAGGAGAATCATGGCAGAAAAGCATTTCATAAGCTTTGGTCATCAAAAACTTACCCTCAACTAACCAAACAGATCTTATTTACAGCAAAACTTCAATAGACACCCGTCTTTAATTATAGCAGTCAATCTGTAACCTGAATCAATTTGCGCCTAGCCCATGAGTCATGAGCTCTAGCCTACACCCTCCAGATAGTCTCATTCTTCAAACGATACCCACGAAGTCACTTAATCCAAAGAAAGTCCTGTTTCGAGTGAATTGACTATAAAATTTTCACCATAGCTATCTTATTCCAGTGCTCAGTAGGCACAAGGCCAAGTCCATCTCTATCTTTTCGCATACATATCTTATCCCGTGCTCGCATTCTCATTTGTCCTATCTACCATGCTGCAAAATTTTTCTTGCCGTTGAATAGCGGAATATCAAACTTCGGATCCGAAGAAGTCATCATCCTTTAACCAGAATCAAAATTCAAATAGTCACTATAGAGATTGAATTTGATAAAATTAACGTCAAAAACGAACTCAGCACGTTGAAAAACCCTAGGAACGACTCCTGGATCACCAAAATCTACCTCCAAATCCTCGATCAAAAGACAAATCAATCTGCACCATCAGATTTGATTAAATAGTTTGTAAGCAAACCCTCACCCACGCCAACAGTGTTCCCGCTGCCGCTACAGTATTCCCTGCTACAGTATCTCTTTTCTTTTTCTTCATCTTGATTCTTGTAACACGGCTGATCTTCACTTTTGTATGACGTCTATCTTGCGAACTCGCTCCCGGATCCATCAATATGTCTCTGATACCACTTGTTGGGGAATTTCGGTCTCTCTGCCTACTACAATATGCGCAACTTGGAAGCCAACCCACAATCAACAAGATAAAAAAATAACCACAATCAAGAAGAAAGAACACCGAGATTTACGTGGTTCAGTCGACCAACTTCGACTTACGTCCACATGCAACAATACGAGAAATCCACTATGTATCAAGGAGAACTACAAGAGGAACCACTCAACTCTCGTCTCTCAATCTCTCAACCTCACATATATAATCAACTCTCATATTATCTCCAAAGCCCTCTGCTTACAATCTTTTGAACAGACAAAGACTGTGAAACTCTCTCCCAATGATGTAATCTTTTGCACGGACAAAGACTATGAAACCATCATCTCGCATAATATTCTTAAATCAGGCTACGCCCTCTGCTAACCCTAGATTACAAGAATATTAATCCTCTCTCCTCTGCTTGGTTTTTCTCCAACAATAGAAGAATATATATAGGGAAACCAAAATCCTATCTCTAGCCTAACTTCCTAATTAGAATATCATTCAAACTCCTAATCATGATGAGACTCAATCTTCTAAACATGATAAATCTCTAACCCTATCTAATTCTCATGAAGTTATACAAAGAATCAAAGACACAATCCCAAGAGGATCAAGCTCATAACCCAACCATACCAAGACCTTTTCCCAAACCATCGCCGCAATTGGACAATGAAAATACAAGTGATCAATCACCTCTTCAGCTTGATTACACAGGATACACTTACTGTCTTGAGCAATACGCAATGTGAGTGATCTACCAGCAACCTCTTCTATATAGCAAGCCACAGTACAAATTCATGCCTAGCCACAGATATATGACCCTACACTGTCTACACCCAATGTACATTAGGAGAATCATGGCAGAAAAGCATTTCATAAGCTTTGGTCATCAAAAACTTACCCTCAACTAACCAAACAGATCTTATTTACAGCAAAACTTCAATAGACACCCGTCTTTAATTATAGCAGTCAATCTGTAACCTGAATCAATTTGCGCCTAGCCCATGAGTCATGAGCTCTAGCCTACACCCTCCAGATAGTCTCATTCTTCAAACGATACCCACGAAGTCACTTAATCCAAAGAAAGTCCTGTTTCGAGTGAATTGACTATAAAATTTTCACCATAGCTATCTTATTCCAGTGCTCAGTAGGCACAAGGCCAAGTCCATCTCTATCTTTTCGCATACATATCTTATCCCGTGCAAGCAAGTGAATCTTATGCATGCCCTCTTTGCTTCCCCAAATAAAGCTAAAACATATACGATCAATCATCTTCATAGTCTTCTTAGGTAAAAAAAAACTACCTGACTAGTAGAAGTGCATACTAAATAACACTGACTTCATCAATTCCAGCCGCCCAGTATAAAATAGTTTATGAGCACCCCACTCTCTCTAGCTTCTAGCTTAGAAATCAATTCACTGCAATGATTATGTGAGATACTGCCAGTGGAAAGAGGCACTCCAAGATATTTAACAGGTAAAGCCCCCTCCTTAAAACCAATTGAATTCACAATTTCAATTTTAACTTGAGAGGATATCCCAGTAAGGAAAATACTGCTCCTGAGAGGGATTGATTGCAAGCTTAGATACCAAAGAGAATTGATCCAAATTTACCTTCAATATGCTTAGTGATAGAATGTCAGCCTTAGCAAACTACAATAGATCATCAGAAAAAGTGAGGTGAGTAATCTGCATAGGAGCATATTTTGGATGAAATTTGAACCCAGCTCTTCTGAGATTAATCAAGCTCCTTTAAAAGTAATCTATACAAATTAGGAATAGGTAAGAAGATAATGGATCCCCTTGCCTAAAAGGGTGTTTGGGTGGCTTATTTTTTCGTCAACTGCTTTTAAGTTAGCTTTTTCATTTCTACGTGTTTGGTAAAATACAAAATAAGTTAGTTTATAATTAGTTACATTTTAAAAAGTTGGTATACCTCAGCTTTTTAAAACTAACTTATAAGCTCACCTAAATAAGCTATATTTGACCAAACAAATTACTACACTATCCAAATAATTTTTATAATATTTTTATCATAAAAGTCAAAACTCACTAAAAACTAGCATCTAAAATCTAGCATAACTTATAAGCTTAAAAAATTAAGTCTTCCCAATCTAAGTCCTCTCGTAGCTAGAAAATAGTCTTGCATACCTCTATCCAATATAATAGAATACTTCACAATAGATACACATTCCATAGCCCATTCAATGAATTGAAGAGAAAAATTCAAACATTAAGAACCTCCAATCCACCGAGTCATAAGCCTTTCCAATATCCACTTTCAACATCCCCCTAGGAAAACAAATCTTTCTATCATAGTGACTAACCAATTCATGCCACAAAAAAAATTACTTATAATTGATCTACCTTTAACAAAGGCAACTTGATTTTCACCAATAAAGAAAGACATCACAGATTGTAATTTGTTGGTAATTGTCACGCCCCGAAACTGCAGCGGATATTCATAAATACAAGTAAAATAACAGCAGCGACCCATGCACAAGACAAGTCCCGTGCACGAGTCAAGCTTTGCACTTCATATCACATAGCTTATCTCAAAACATATATAAACTTGTTGATGATAGAAGTTTAGAGACACTATATATATAGTCCGTAATTACAACACCACAAGCTCACCATTACAAGCATTTTACAAAACAGAGCACATTGTTGACTGTATATAACACCAAAAAGGAGGCTTTTCCATATAACGCCTCTCAGTGATGCACCACAACCAAAAGTTCAGCTTATAATATAACTACGGCAGATTTGAAAATTTTAAAAAACAACGGGGTGAGCTAGGACTTAGTGAGAACATTTTCCACAAAAGTTCCTAGATATCTAACAAAATAATAATATTAATATTTTCAGAAATAGTAAGTTATAATTTTTGCACTAGAAGTTTCAAACATGGCAAATATGGTCCAAGACAACATATTACTGTTATCTTCAAAATAAATGCAACAATTTATATTTCTTTCTTATATGCAAACTGAATATACTGTAATATATTCCAAAATCAGACCATTTTTAGATCAAGGTAAACACTAAGAAAGAAAAAGAACTATTAAATTTGTGCAAAACTAAAGGACCGTCATTTTCTTAATTTCACAGTAAATTGTTAGAATCTTAAATCTCGATGAGTCATTTGTATAATGCAATAATCGCCTCATAGGCCATTTTAAGGCTACAAATTATAATCCAATAGCATGACATGTGTAAAACACATCACAGAACAGATAATTTTGAGAATCGAATACAACTAACATTGCCATAGGCTGCTGGCCAAATATAGAAGAGCCAGAACACATTTCAGAAGGGCCAAATACAAAAGGACCAATAAAGGTGTATTCACCATATGGCAGGCAAAACACTCCATAGTGGACTTTCGTGAGTTTGAAAACATCACGAATCACTTATCAAATCAGAAACACATCACTTATCAGAATTTGCTAAACATTTTTGAATCAAATGGAGAGTGTAAATCTCATCATCTTAGTTAAAACAATTTACGTATTTTACTTTTCTATATTTTATTTAGATACTAAGTCACAAAAAAAAATCATTGGATCCATTAAACTGTTGAAACACAATGGAATATTTTTTCTTTCAAAAGATTTCAAATAAAGCAATATCCATAATTATTTGAGATCGCATGAGAATTAAATTCATTTTTCATATTTTATATAAAATCAAATTTTACTTTTAATGCCTTGTATGAAGTTAACACTGTATTACGAGTTAGGCCACAATAGAAGTAGATCAAATCATATTTAACTTTACACATATGTAAATAATATATTATTTATTTTCTGAGCACAAAATCAATCAATTATAGTACTCATGCAATTTTATATTATAAAATACTAGTGAGAAATGAACTCACCTCTAGTGGTCACGACTTCCTTAAAATATTATTTCGCAAGATGTTAACCAGATCCTATAATATAAATATATAAAACTAATATTAATTTAAGACAAACATATGTTATAGATTAATCACTTCATAATTTAGAGCCAAACAGATTCAAATATAATTAATAAGAATTAAAATCTATAAATAGGGTGCACATGAGGTTTTTGCTAATTTTAACAATTTATCAAAATTTTATAACTCACATTTATTAACTTTTTGGACCTCTTAGCAAAATTTTAGCAAGGCATGGGGATAGAGAGAATTTATCAAGCCCAAAAGTTCCAAAAGTTATCTTTTATTCTTCAGGTTGGACTTATTTGCAAACAGAATAAATAATAGGGGTCTAAGAGTAAATCCTTGCCTATTCATGGTTTAAACTCTATGTTCGAGCCTGTTGACAAATTAATAGAGCAATAGGGTCTAACAAAATTTTTAATTCTTTTATTGTCTGGACTTATGTACAAACTCATTAACTTTCATAGGTTCCAAAGAAAGTTTGTTATTTATTTTAGTTTTCTATTTCTCTCTTCTTTATTTCTTCTTCTTCCTCCAATTTTCTTTTTCTTTCTTCTTCTATTTTTTCCCTTCTTTGCTAGACTGTCTGAGGGTTTGCCAGCAATCTGTCATCTCTTTCATCGTGCAGTAGGACGGTGACAAGAATCACCGATGACTAGGGGTGGCTGGCGATGAGACCTTTGCCAGATCTACGTTTGTAGATTTTCTTTTTCACAGATATTCAATAATACCAAAAATCAATTCACAAACCCTTTTCATAACATAATTTAGGCATCAATTCACTTTAATTTCCCTTTGATTTCTCAAGATAGCTTACTACTGCTCTATTGCATGAATTCAACCAAGTAAAATATAGAGGAAGATTGTACCCTTGCTATGAGTTGTTTGGTTGAGGGCTTAGTTACTCTCTTTCTTCCCTTTCTTCCCTATTCTCTTCTCTAATTCGCCTTATTGTTTACAACAATAGCAAGGGTTCAAGTGAGATGGTGATAAGGATTCGAGAAGTGTGCAAGGATATGGGTTTCAATTTCTTTCATGGAAGGCAAAGGAGAGCATAGGGAGGAAAGACACATCCTCTGGCTCATACCAATGTCCAATAGTAATGAGCCCACCCAACTTACGAAGAATGGTGGCTTGACAGTAAACTAGGTGAAGTTCAAAAAAGACCCCCGGTCCATTTAAAACTTTTTACACGTACATATTCCTCTTCTTCTTATTTATTATTATTATTATTATTATTATTATTTTAAGTGAAAAATTATAATTAGTAAATTATTTAGGCTATTACAGTAATGACCTTAGGAATCACTATATAAAAGATGTTACAACATGATATTGGTCTGAAATCAGTAACTCAAATAGGTTACTAACTTTGGGCTCTAAGTTAATTGTGGTTGCATTCATATCTCCATAGAGAGAACCAGTATTGAAGAACTCCCTAACAGCACCATTGAGATGCTCACCAACAATTGACCAAGCTTTTTTTGTAGAATCCAGAGGTTAAGGCATTAGGTCTTGGAGCTTTTTCTAGCTGTAATTGAGTAAAAGGCAGGAATAATTTTTTGATTAGTAACAAGGAACAAAGCATGTTCTTTTGTGAGTCACTAAGCACTGTCCCCTGTGCACCACCTCATTGTCAACTTTAGCAATTGAGACCACAAAAGGCCTTTATAGAATCCAAGAATTTCCTCCACAATAATTTTACCATCAGTTAAATTTCTCCCTTCATCATCATACAAACATAACACTTCAAAGTGGTGCCTTTTGAATTTCATAAAAGCATGATAGGAATGAGAATTTGTGTCACTCTTGCTAATCTAGTTAATCCTTGATTTCTGCTTATAAAAATGTAATTTAGTTGTAGCTAACTTCACACATACCTACATATACTCCTCCCCTCTTTGAATAAGGGCATGATCATTTGGAGTAGACTGCAACGCACCTTGGATTTCCTCAACTTTAGATTTACTCCTATGGATGCTTTCACTAATATGAGCAAAATGCAACTTATTAAGATTTCTGAGCCCATTTTGCGGTGCCTTCAGCCTAGCAAGGCTTTTAGACGTTAGAGAATCATGACAATTTATTCCCTAGCAATGTTTAAATAGTAGGCATAAAATCCTCACGTGTAGCCCATATATCGAAGTATCTATGGCCTAAGATTCTCATAAGCTCTCTTCATTAGAGAAATCACACCAGCTGGTGATGATTAGAGATAAAAGCAAGAAGAAAATCCACCACACAGTCTTTAAACAAATTTAACCACTCATCCTCAATAAACAACTCATCTATTCTAGACCACACTCTATGACAAGCATCCCGCCCATTTATCCAAGTAAACCAACATCCCATGCTTTTCATGTGAGTGGAAGTACTATAATTTTCAATACAATCCACGTACCAGATCATTAATTTCAGCATCAGCAACCGGTTGATTTGAAAAATTTTCCACATAAGCAACCACATTGTTAAAATCTCCCATCACCATCTAAGGTAGAGATATTAAAGGTCTGACCCGCTTTAGATGATCCCATAAATTTTCTCTCTATATATGTAGGACAATTGGATGCATATACCATAGAAAGGACTAAATGAAATACGTCATTTGACAACTCACAATGTATCACTTGATCGGTAGCTTGTAAAATAGAGACAAAAACAACCACCACCACCACTAGAAGATTGAGCAATATATCACCAGCTGCATATCATTCTATGCCATAGCCTGGTTTGCACTTTCATTCTTTTCAGACTCGTAATTTTTCTGCTTAGGTGCCAATTACATTGTCGGTTTCTTCTGATTACAATGGTCTTCATCACGCCCAAATCTTTTACAGGAATTACACCAACGTGGGTAGAATTCATATATAAGCTCCTGCTTCAAAACCCTACCTTTTGGTTCTCTAATCTTCACAAAAACTTTGGTATCATTTTAGGCGTAGTTTTTTTTTTTTTGGTCAATGAATTTAATTTTATTCATCACCCAAGTATGAAAAATTTATGTACATCAAAGCATCCAGAACCATAGTCTGGGAAACAATTAGAAAGAAAATTACAATTTCACAATTTCCTCTTTTATATAACCAGGTATATTGTCATTCAAGATTTTTGAAAGTATAGAGATCTTTATATTGTGAAAAAGAACTGCAGGAGCTCTAGACTTTTGCTGGAAGATCCGCAAATTTCTCTCAGTCCAAATTGCATACACTGTAGCAGATAGAGCAAGTCTCTTCAATTTCTTCATGAACCCCTTCCCTCTTAGCCTATTGCTATACCAGTCAGTGATACTTTCCCATCTACATGACCTCCATTTGTAATCCAGCCAGTTCATCATGTTGTTCTACACCTCAGCAGAATATTGGCATTCAAATAGGAGATGCTGACAGTTTTCATTGCTCTGATTTGAACATAATACACATACATTTGTGTCCAGAATTCCCAAATGACATAATCTGTCTTGAGTTAATAGCTTTGCATGAAAAGCTAGCCAAAGAATAAAAGAGTGCTTTGGGAAATTCCAACTGTCCCAGACAGTGTCTGACCATTGAACTTTAGGAGAATGCTGTGCTATTTCTTTGTAGATAGAAGATATAATGATTTTGCCTCCAGAACAGCATTTGTTGATTGCATTATGCAAGTTATAAACATTCCCAAATTTACTTATGAGAGTATCTCTCACCTTGAGAAGTTGTTTCCACATCCATGAGTTGTTCACCTTCACTTGAATTTGCCAGATACTTTGCTATTTTAGATAGTTTTCATGCACCCATTTTATCCACAACAGATCTTTCTTTAAATGTATCAGCCATAAAAGCTTTGTAGCAGCTGCAAGATTCCAGTTCCTTGCCGAAAACACACCAAGTCCTCCCTGTTTTTTATCTTTACAGATAGTTTCCCATGACACAAGATGCATTTTATGATTCCAAAGGAACTTTGAACATAAACTGTCAATTTTCTCTAGGATTTTCATAGGTAAGATGTAATTACTTGTCCAGAATATTTGTATCCCCAAGATAACAGATTTGATCAGCTGCAATCTACCAGCATAAGAGAGATTTCTACTCTTCTGCCATCTTTGAAACTGATCAGTGACTTTATTGATCAGAGGGGAACATTCCAAAGAGAATAGTCTTTTAGAGATAAGAGGCATTCCCAAATATCTTACTGGTAATATCCCCTCAGGAAAATTCAAAATTGAGCAAATCTGCTGCTTTAATCCATCATCAATGGCGCCACTAAAATATACAGAGCATTTGTTAGGGTTAACTTCTAACCCAGACACTTGACTGAATTCCCGAAGACAATTATATAGCTTTACAATAGAATAGGTGTCAGCTTTTCCAAACAGCAGCAGATCATCAGCAAAGAAGAGGTGAGTGATATTTAATTTTGAGCATTTAGGATGATGTTTGAATAGACAGTCATTTTTCAGAGCATTTAACCTTCTTGACAAATACTCCATCCATTTAGGATGATGTTTGAATAGACAGTCATTTTTCAGAGCATTTAACCTTCTTGACAAATACTCCATCCCAAGAACAAAAAGATAAGGAGAGAGGGGGTCACCTTGTCTCAGTCCTCTAGCTCCTCTAAAATATCCATGAAGTATTCCATTTAAGGATAGAGAAAACTTTGTAGAGGAAATACACTCCATGATCCAACTTATCATTCTGTTAGGAAACTTCAGCCCAGATAGCATAGATTCAATGAAACTCTAGCTAATAGTATCAAAAGCTTTCCTTAGATCAATGTTTAGAGTGGCTCTAGGTGAAGTCTGTTTCCTGCAGCTAATAGTATCAAAAGCTTTCCTTAGATCAATGTTTAGAGTGGCTCTAGGTGAAGTCTGTTTCCTGCCATAGTGCTTTACAAGTTCATGAGCCAATAAAATGTTACTAGAGATACTTCTACCTCTGACAAAAGCACTTTGCCCTTCACCAATCAACAAATCCAGAACTTCTTGAATTCTGCCAGCAATAATTTTTGAAATTATTTTATATACACAGTTGCAGCAGGAAATTGGCCTAAAGTCTGAAGGTGTTTTGGGGTTGTGTATCTTTGGTACCAATGTAATAGATGTAGAGTTGAAAGTTCCCAGAAGTTTACCAGACTTGAAGAATTCCTCAACTGCATTTTTAATCTCCTTTCTAGAGACTGGAAGGACCAGTGAATTACTTTGAGCTGGAGATAAGATTGGTCCACTCAAAATTACTTCAGGATCAGGAGTAGAGGTATTAGTAGCAACACCTAGAAGTCTTTTGTAATATTCAGTGAATTTTGTAGCAATATCAGCCATATCTGTGATCCTTTCACCATGCTCATTATATAAAGATAACACTCTGTTATGGTGCCTCTTAGCTTTCATAATGGAATGGAAAAAATGAGAACATTTATCACCATACAAATCCCATCTGATATTAGCCTTTTGTTTATAGAAGGAAGTTTCACAATCAATTAGTCTGATGTATTTCTCTAGGCACTCCTTTTCCCTGGATATCAGAATTTGATTGAAAGGATCATTGCTCAACTTGTTCTGAGTATCAGTGAGGTCACATTTTGCTCTTATCACTTGTTCACTAATATTCATAAAATGCTTCTTGTTTAAACTTTTCAGGCTCTGCTTGAGATTCCTTAGCTTTGTATGAAGCCTAAACATGTTAAAACCCCTGACATCTTGTTCCCAGACAGTCTTGACAACAGAGGTAAAATTAGGATGATTTATCCACATACTAAAAAATTTGAAAGGTCTTTTACCTTTGAATTCATCTTCACCAATTGTAATGAGACCTGGGGAATGATCAGAGCAGTTTGGAGCCAGATAATCCACTTGACTGGAGGTGTAAGACTGGATCCAATCATCATTTATTAATACTCTATCTAGTCTACTCCAAATTCTAGAATCAGCACCTTGCTTGTTGTTCCAAGTGAAAAAACAGCCAGTGGTTTTCAAGTGAGTCAGTTGACATGTAGAGATAAAATTTATGAAGTCTTCAGTATCATAGTCAGAGACAGGAGAACCCCCCCAACCTTTCTTCATTGCTGATTATTGCATTAAAATCACCCCCAATGATCCAGGGACCTGTAACATTTTGCTTGAAAGAAAGTAAATCATGCCAAAGCTTCTTTCTATCTTCCAGATTATTCATAGCATAAACCACAGTAATAGTGCATGATAACTTGTCATCTTTGGAGTTGACATAACATGATATGAATTGATCAGAAGCTGATATACACTGAATGGTAAGTATGTCATTGTCCCACAGAATCCAAATTTTCCCCTTATTTGCTTGCTGAGAGTTAGAACACCAGCTCCAATTATTTACCATTCTCTTAGCAATCCATTGCATTTTATTGCCTGCAACTTTAGTTTCTAATAGAGCTATGAAAGAAAGATGGAAATCATGAACAAATTGCTTAACAACCATTTGTTTTGAGGACTTATTCAATCCTCTAATATTCCAAATAGCAAGTTGCATTATTGGGATGAATCTCCTCTATCCAAGTTTGAAGGGTCAAGATCATGTACCTGACAGTTCAATAAAGAGAATTGAGATGCCTGAATATAAGAAGAAGCCAGGTTAGCCTTGTCTCCAATATTAACCCTTTTTGCAGCATTTGCCCTATTTATACTTGAGAAGCCAGAGATATTCACAGTAGGAGAGGTAATATTAGCCAAACCCCTATGGTTACTCCTGGAAACATGCACAGAACCTTCCCCAGAGCTGGTTACTGATTGTGCATGTTTATGAGGCAGATCCTTACCAGAATTTCCATTCCCTTTTCCAGCAGAATCTTGAGTTGTAATAGGCTCTTGTATTTTCTCATTAACAGTATGAGCATGTATATTAGGATCCTTTACAGAACCATTAGCCTTCTCCTGCATATCAATTGCATGTTCACCCTGAGCTGATGCATTAGTAACCTGCTGCTTAGGAACCCATACTTTTTTCAAAATTTGCCCTCTACATTGCTCAGTCATATGTCCAACTATATTACAATTTGTAGACCATCTTGGTTTGAGTTCATACACTATCCTTTGGTTATAGCATTTTCCATCAGGCCCTTGGACAATAATCTGATCAGGGAGAGGATCTTTTAGAGGCAATTTAATTTCCACCAAAACTCTAGCATAGGATAATCTTTCCCTTGTGGCAGTCAGCTTATCTGTAGTAATAGGAATACCAACAGTGCTAGCAATTTTACTGATACCAGAGTAGCTCCATAAATTCAATTTCAAATTTGGCAACTGAATCCACATAGGATAAGTATAATCTTGAATTTTCTCAATATCAGTATCAAGAGACCAAGGTTTTAAAACAAAAGGTCTTGATCCAAAAAACCAAGGCCCAGCCTCTAGAATCTCATTCATTTGATGCTCTGATTGAAACCCAAAGAGAAATAATCCTTGTTTTATTAAAAAAACCTTAGGTATAGAGAATTTCCCCCAAATTTTATTGACATAGATTTCCATTGATTTGAACTTAACATTCAAACCTATGACATGCCCTATCAGAGCAAATTTCCAATAATCCTCACATTCCTTCCATTCATCCATTGAGAAAGAAACAGCATTCAATTGAGATGGCTTGATGAAATTCAGATCTAATCCATTGCCATGTTTCCTATTATCAGCAAATAAACTAGCAAATGTTTTTTTATTTTCAGGAGCTTTATTTTCCAAATTTGCATCAGCCTTTTGCTTTTCTAATCCAGAGTCACTACCAGTTTCCATAATAACTGAATTCAGATCATCAGCATTTCCAGATCTAACAACTTGAGAAGAAGCATCCTTAAGATTTGAATCATTATTAATCACATTTCGATTCTGATGGATAATATGATCAATCAGATCCGGATCTAAATCTTCTTCAACCTCATCAGACCATAAAAAGGAGTTTGGGGATTTACCTAGCTGACGAGAAATCAGCTTGCCAGAGTTCAGCCTAGGAGTTTGAGGATCAGTTAATGGATTTGATTTAGCCAGAATTTCCTCCATCAACATCTTCTTCCTTGCTCCTTTAGGTCCAGTGCTTTCCATTTCCATCTGAGGAATCACTGTTTCATTGCAATCAATCTCATCTCTGAAGGAGGAGGAACCAGCTCCCAGCGATGAAATAACTGAGGGATATCGGAAGATAGAATCCCTCAGCTCTCTATTCTGCTCTCTATTCTGGACTCCATTGCTACTAGGTTTCTTCTTCTTCGCCATTGAAATCCAGGCGGGGGAGCACGATAGCAAGGAATTGATCGCCTGCTAAAATGCGCCATCAGACCGCCCCTGAACGATTAGCGTGTACCATACATATTTTAGGCGTAGTACGTGACCTCAATCAGCATATAGCAAAAGATAGCCTCTCCAAGTTTGCCGTTATTTTATGGGTACCAATTGGTCTACCCACCGTACTAGCAATCTTGGATAAAGAAGAAGCATTCCATAAATTTAAGCACAATCCAGATAGCGGAATCCAAACGGGAAAAGTTCGGTTATCAAATTTATTAGTATCAATATCATCAGACTATATATATATATGGCCTTTTTAACAGCAAAGGTCTATTTCCATTAAGGGGCCGTTTGGTTGTTTTCCTAAAAACCAAGAAAAGGAAATCGGTACAAGGAAACCAATAAAATAATATTTTTATCCATTTCTATCCCTAAAACTCACCCACAACATCCAATAATAAAATAATATTTTTATCCATTTCTATCCCTAAAACTCACCCACAACATCCAATAAAATAATATTTTTATCCTCCAACTCATCTCATTTCTAAAACTCACCCACAACATCCAATAAAATAATATTTTTATCCTCCAACTCATCTCATTTCTTACCTTTAAGGGTCTGTTTGTTTGCTAAAAAAGTGGGAAATCAAAGAAATGGAAAACTATTTCTAAGAAGAATTGTTTTGGGAGTGTTTGGTTTGCTAAAAAAAAAGAAAATCAAAGAAATGGAGATGAGATGAGATGAGTTGTTACTTTATTATAGGATGATGTGAGTGATTTTTTAAGAAAAATTATTTTGATGTTGTTTGGTTGGAGAAAAAAATAAGGAAATGAATTATAAGAAATCTATTTCTTGTAATATGTTGTTTTTTTAGTTTGGTTATTTCTTAAAAATAAGAAAATAGATAAGATGATATGAGTTGTCATTATATTATTAGATGATGTGACCCACACTTAAGGAAATTGTTTTCCTAGCTTTTTGGGAGGAAATGATGGAAATGAATTGTTAATGAGATGAGATGAGTTGTCACCATCTTATTGGATGATATGAGTGATTTGAATTGATGAGATGAGATGAGTTAATTAGGGCTTCGAGTTTGGTTATCGAATTTGTTAATAGGAATATGTTAATTTCAGTCTAATTATGATTAGGAGTCCCATCAATGAAGGTAATAGACCCCTTTATTTTTAAGGAGACCCAATAACGACGGTAGTAAGATCAAATCAACGAAGGGATTAGAAAACCGTTATCTCATATCACAATATTTCTCTATTATTTGTAATCACTAGACGAAGGGTTTAAAACCCGTCGTTATTATATACACATTAATGACGGGCAACTGGTCCCTTCACTAATTTTGGTCGTTAAATAGCAGATTTCTTGTAGTGTTAAGTGATGTTGTGGATGAAAATAATATATTTTTTAGATGTGGTGGATGAGTTGTTGGATGAAAATAATATTTTATTAGACGTGGTGGATGAGTTGTTGGATGAAAATAATATTTTATTAGATGTGGTGGATGAGTTGTTGGATAAAAATAATATTTATTAGATGTTGTGGGTGAGTTTTAGGGATGAAAATGATAAAATTGTACTTTTTGGGTTTTCTTGGTTTTCATTTCTCTTTCTTGATTTTTTATGAAATAACCAAACAGGCCCTAAAAATAAACCAAACATAAGAAATATGTCACATCACCCAACTCATCACATCTCATCTTATCTCATTTTTAAAAATCACACACATCATCCAATAATATTGTGACAACTCATCTCATCTCATTAAACCTTCCTTTCCATCTATTTCCTCAAAAAAAAAAATTGATTTCCTTAAGTATGTGTCACATCATCCAATAATATACCTCCAACTCATCTCATCTCATCTATTTTCTTATTTTTAAAAATAAACCAAACACAAACAACCTCAAAACATCATCCAATAATATACCTCTAGTTCATTTCCTTATTTTTTTAACCAACCAAACAACCTCAAAACAAGTTTTTTTAAAAAATCACTCACATCATCCAATAATAATGTGACAACTCATCTCATCTCCTATTTTATAGTTTTCTTCCTTTTTAAGCCAACCAAACAATCTCAAAACAATTATTATAGGAAATAAGTTTCCAATTCTTTGATTTCCCAATTTTTTTGCGAAACGAACAACCCCAAACCAAGGCCCCTTGACAAGAACAACACTCCTCTGCTCTTCATTATCAAATTTGAAGAGAAACAGTACCCCAGACTTCAGCACTAAAATTTGAGGCAAAGCAATGTTCTTCCAATTCAGTTGAATATAATATCACATAGCTTTTGTGTTGACATCCAATCCAAGGACACGCCCAACCATTGAAGACAACAATGCTTTACCCACTTTGTCTCGGTTGAAGTGAGAGGACAGTAGTCAAGACTCATACTGTACCTGCCACCTTATTATCATGAAGAAAAATGTCTTAAGAACCTAAAATATGGGATCAAGGAAAATGACATGTGATGTTACCCCTCCTTATTGCATAATAAGCTGGTCATGCCAGCTCATTATGCAATACGAGGGGGACATCTGATCACATGTCCCCTCTAATGATCCCATATTTTGGGTGCCTCTAGCAGCGCTCATGACACTATCTTCTACCTCTTGAACCTAACTCGTAGACTTCGCGGCACGAAGAGGAGGAAACTCATAAAATTTCTCCAAAATTTAAGCATCAACACCGGCCACAACCTCGTCACCATCCATCATCTCCTCAAACTGCGTAGGGATTAATCGATCGAGTAGAAGCAGATAAAATATTACACATACCTTCCTCCTCTCACCAAAAGGCTCTATACTCCCCCATCAAATTAGGGGTAGAAAACTTCACCATCTCCTTCGAAAGAGGTATCAAAATGATTAGAAGAAGCTCCAGTTTGATCTGAACTCCGATGATCACTAGATCCACTCTTAGAAAGCTGGATCCCTCCGTTTAATTTCTTCCCATAAACGAGAGAGTGGGTGCGCACATTAGACGGATCATCTTAGCTTATGCCTCGAGAGCATTCCCATATTCTTTTGATAGCCCCGTCTAGTTTATCTAAAATAGCTTGCATGAATTCACAAAATTCAAATTTTAACAACAAGATAATTGCATTTTATAGAAATATATATGTTTCGTCTAACTTAGAAAAATTCAAATTTTGAATTAGCTGCAAAATCTAATAAGTTGACAGTGTCACATGCAAATTTACCAATTACTTATATGCAGCTGATGATCGTGGGTTTGTCAAGGTGTGCGGATATTTCTCACGCGTATCCTGTCCAGAAGTTTGAAGTAATATATTACTGCACGTAACCAGCTTTATTAGCTCACGTTTATTTATTGTATTGATTCAGGGGGGGAGTGTTTTTCTATTTAGCTCTATGATTCAAATGAACACGAGGTCTTAATATTTTTTTTGCATATGTTTACTTGTTTATTTATATATATATATATATATATATATATGTGTGTGTGTGTGTGTAATATATATATATATATATA
>NC_033796.1:27877282-27978377 GCF_001876935.1 Asparagus officinalis
CTCGGTTGTTGGATCCGATCTACCGCACGTGGTTCTGTGGTCGACCGCGAGTCGAGTCTAGAATTGAGTTTGGTTTTCTGACCTATTTCATTCTGAGTTGATATATAATCTTAATCCTAATTGAGTTTGGTTTTCTGACCTGTTTTATTCTGAGTTGATATATAATCTTAATCCTAATTAATTAGGGTTAAGCAATGATGTTTTGAGCAGTTTTTGAGAGGGGATTGCTGCATCCAATTGTGGGAGAGTTGTGAGAGATCTAGAGGCTTTGTTTTAGGATTTATTTAGTGAGATTTGTAACCCTATTTGTATTCTCTTGATTTCTAATAGTAATAACTCCCCCCTCCTTGCCCCATGGATGTAGGTAACTTGTCAAACCACGTAAAATTTGTTTGTCTTGTTATGGTATTATGTTTGGTTTATTGGTTGTGATTTATCTCATTCTTGTTCGTGTGGTTTCGAGCTTTTGTCGCGCACAACATAAATAACCCCATAAGTGTTTGTGTTAGATCCATCCCAATAGCAGAGAGAGAGAGAGAGGGAGAGAGAGAGGGAGGGAGGGAGAGAGAGAGAGAGAGAGATTGTATTTGAGAGTATAGCGTGTTTGTACCACTAAAGAAATAATAATAATATATTTCTTAGTGTTCACCACTCCTCTTAACTCAACAAGTGGTATCAGATGTTGAATTATAGTGCGTGTATTTGATTATCGTATGCTCTGTGGCTGCCACTGGCACTAAAGGTGAATCATCCACTTTAGAAAATAAGTTAAATTATCATTTATCATTTGAAGGCACTGGTTACTATTCATAAGCACAATATTATTCATGAGTACGTTACTATCACAAATATAGTTACTATTCATAAATACGGTTACTATTCACATGAAATCGTGGAAGATGTAGCTCGTGATAGAAGCAAGGTGGTCAGGGACTTGCTCTCTCCTATATATGGTGATCCTATCGACATTCTTGAAGGCCAAAGTTCGTGTTTAGTCTGGGACTGTGAAGTTGGTTGGTCAGGAACCAGACTTGTGTAGAGATATTGAAGCAATACCAGGTCACGATGGTGGATTTGACAAATATGACTACTACACTCAAGAAACTCGGCGGTAATAACTATAACTACTGAGAGACATTTATGAAGTCCTATTTACAAGAACAAGACCTCTGGAAGGTCATTAGGGGTGCTGAAACTACAACACCCCAGTAAGCTGGTGAAGCACTAAGAAAGTGGAACATCAAAGCCGGTAAGGTTATGTATGTACTGAAGACAACAGTAGAAGAAGATCTCGTAGATCACATGTGTGATTCCAAAACTCTGAAGGACGCATGAGATACGCTCTCCACACTCTTTTTGAAGAAGAATGATGCTCGACTTCAACTCCTAGAGAATAAATTGATAACCTTACAACAAAAGGATTTTACAATCAGTCAGTACTTCAAGTAAGTAAAATTACTTTGCTTAGATATCGTTCAACTAGATCCAGATTCTAAAGTATCCGATGTAAGGATGAGGAGAATAATCATCCACGGTTTAAGACCAGAATATCACGGACTCGTTGCTGCTACACATGGGTGTCCGACTCAACCAACATTATTAGAGTTAGAGAGTTTTCTCCTTACACATGAAACCCTAGCCAAACAAATAGCCGGCGTTTCAATAAAAAGCAAAGATGAAGCACTCTTTAGCAGCAAGGAGAGAGGCAAATCAAGAGGCGAGAGAAAGAGGAGTATGGAAAGACTGGTTCAAGGAGGCAGCCAAAACGGCCATACACTGATAGAACACAACAGCGTGAGGAGCAAGGTAATTATCGAGCAAGGATACTTGACAATAGAAGCTACAATAGTGGGAAGAAAGGACACTTTGTCAGAGACTGTTGTTACAAGAGAAGGCCTGCAGAGGGCAATGCTGCAACATCGCGCATATGTCAAGATGATGAAGAAGAATGGTATGCCCAAGCATCCGTGTCTATCATTGAAGATGTACCAGTCGATAAAGATGAGGTTGTTGGTATGTCACTAACCTCGATTGTAGAAGAATTTGAGTCTGCATTTGCAGTGATTTCAGATCGAGAAGAAATTAGCTATAATAAAGATTGGATCGTTGATTCTGACCGTTCCAACCACTTGACGGGAGATAAAGAGAAACTTGTTAACATGAAAGAATATAAAGGCGGTCAAGAAGTTGTGATAGCGAATAATTCAAGGTTACCTGTCATACATATCGTAAAGACTACATTTACACTACGTTACAATGCCAATCGGATACAACTACAAGATGTATACCATGTACCGGATATGAAAAGGAATCTTCTATCTGTTTCCCAATTAACAGCTTTTGGAAACTATGTAGTATTTGGGCCACATGATGTAAAAGTTTATCGGAACTTGAAGCCACCAGGACAACCTATCATGGAGGGACAGAAGGTAGAATCTGCCTATGTGATGTCGGCATAATTAGCATACATAGATAAAGCAAAAAAGAATGAGACAATTGATCTGTGGTATGATCGGCTTGGCCATGTGAGCTAGCTTAAGATTATGATGGAAAAGCTAATGTTAAAGGGGCTTCCACATTTAGAGATTCGAGGAGGGACCATATGGGGAGGTTGTCAGTATGGTAAGGCGCATCGTTTACCATATCATGAGTCACAGTTTAGAGCCAAGGAACCTTTGGAGCTTTTACACTCAGATGTATTTGGTCGAGTAAAACAAGAATCAATCAGTGGGATGCGGTACATGATCACTTTCATCGACGATTACTCGAGGTATGTCTAGGTTGATTCTATGAAGGAAAAGTCTGAAGAACTCTCCAAATTCAAGCAATTTCGAGACGAAGTCGAAGGAGAACTCAGTAAGAAGATTCGTTGCCTACACACAGACAATGGGGGAAAGTATACTCAAAGGAGTTTTATGAATACCTAAAGCAACACAAGATTTGGCGATAGCTAATATGCCCAAATACTCCACAGCAGAATGGCATAGCTAAAAAGAAGAATCGTCACCTTACAGAGATATGTCAAAGTATGCTTCATGCCAAGAATGTACCAGGATATTTTTGGGCAGAGTGTATGAAGACGGCGGCACATATGATCAATCGGCTACCACAACCAAAACTAGAGTTCATGTCACCATTTCAAAAGTTATGGAATACCAATCCAACCGAAAGCCATTTCAGAGTTTTCGGTTGTGTATGTTATGTCTTTGTGCATGATCACTTATGCAACAAGTTTGATAAAAAGGTAGTAAGATGTATATTTGTGGGGTATGACAATAAAAGAAAAGGATAGAGATGTTGTAATCCCACAACTAGACAGTGCTACACATCAAGGAATGTTGTCTTTGATGAAGTCTCGTCTTGGTAGGCTTCATAATAAGTTGCACTCCCAGACTCTAGTGATCTAGAGGATCAGTTGCAAAACAAGTTGGGGGAGCCAAGTCAAGAAGAACTATGTCAATCAGAAAAGACAGAATCAAGCTCTTCAACATCCTCAAAGGAGAATAATCCATGAAAAACCGGTGTTTATCAGACAACGCCAGAAGAAAAGCACCTAAGCCAGATAGAGAACATTAAAGAAGAACCGGTTGAACAACTTCAAAGATCAATGAGATCTAGTAAGACAAATCCTAAATACGCTAATGCTGCTATTATGAAAGATGTGAAGGAACTATCTAGCTTCGAGGAAGCATACAAAATTGCTAAATAGAAACTGTTGATGACTAATATGACCACACAGTTAGTTGGATCCAGACTAGGATCGGTTTCGTTGTGTATTGAAGAGGGGCCACTTCCTTCTTTGACTTTATATTTAGTTCTTTGAACAGGGTATATGAATCTGCACAAGTAGAAAGTCATGAGAGGTCAGGGCTTGGTTCCCCCGTGGCCGTGGTACTTCCGACGATCAAGTTAGCTATATTTATACCTTTAGGGATGAGGGATATAACCATCATTCTGGCTGAGCACAAGATGGCGGTGAAGAAGCTTGTGCTGGCGGTTGTGTCATCACTTACTTTATATGTGTCGGCTACGACTAGCTACGTGATCGGCGCTGACATGATATGATACGTGGTGCGCGAAGCACAACATGGCCTAATAAGTCATGAAGACTATTGGGGGTAGAAGCATGATGATGCCTGACAAGCATTGATGTGATCTTGACACGTTGATAGTGATGATAAGCTCGAGACAGAAGATGTCCTTTGACTTGATCGAGAAGTAACATCTTTCGAGTCGGCTTTGTAAGGTGTCTGACAAATGGTCGAGTGGACTCCTGTCGAGTCGTCTTCGATAAAAAAAATGGGTCGACGAGTTCTGCCTCTCGGGTTGACATGAAGGAATGTCGAGTCATCTATAAGTGTAAAAATTGCCTATAGGTCCCCGAATACAGCTCGAGACGAAGAGAAGACGATGAACGTCAAGAAGGATTATCTTATGCCGACAAGCGCATGAAGCGAATCGGCGAACCGTTGATGACGTAACAACAAACCACCATAACGACAAATTAAGTGGCCTACACACTCATCAGCCACCTCCAAGTTAACAAAATGCATGAAATGAATCGGCGAAGCGTACAAATCAATAAAATGACAAAATACGTGTAACGGTAAAACAAGTCCAACCCGAACAAACTGAAAAAGCCCCTGGTGGCTGAATCACGTCAAAACGACTCAGTCAAAACCAGTGGCTCCGCCCCCAGGCCGAGCCACCAAATGATGGCTCGCATAGGCGCAAACCACCATATGGTGGCTCGCACAGTTCTGAGCTGAAAACACATTTTTGACGGGATTTCTCAGGATTTGGTCATTTCAGAGCCTTCCAACTATTTTGATACTATCCCTGAACGTGGTTAAGTGGTTGTTAACTGCGGATAACATCAAATCATCAGTTCTCATCCTAAAGTGCTACAACCAAATCCTATAAATACAAGCATAAGGCCTTCATTTGTAAGGATCTGAAATCAGAGGGCGAGGTGCTGTCAAACTGAAGAGTAGAGCACGAATTTTAGAGGAGGGCTAGCAGATCTTAGCGAACTTCAGTATAAAGAGGAAGCTATTCGAAGGATCTGAGGTCCATCCCCCCTTTCCTCCGGATCAAACTTGGTTTTAATCTCGAGAAGAGTCGTAATCTCGCTTGGTTGAGATTATCACTGCTGCGATTACTTCCTTTTTGAAGTAAGAGCATTAATTCACTTTTTCTGTTAACTAGATCTGATCCATGGCAGTCCACGAACTAACGCGTCCCTGACACATGCAAAGATGTTACGCAAGCAGCGGGTGATAAACGTCGTCTGCGTTTGTTTTAAGAGAGAGTTATAATATTTTATTTAATTTGTGTGAGAGAAGTCTTATAAAAAGGCTCACTTTTTTGAACTTGTTATAAGTCAATAAATGATTGTAATGAGTTCCCAAATAATAAAATTAACTTTCACCCCAAACAAACTGGCGATCACAGTGAGAGCCAACAGCTTCTCCGTCGAAGCTGTCGTGTCGCAACCACAGATTCGGATCCCGGTTGAAGAAGAGGTTGGGTATGAGTTCAACCAGGCTAAGTTTAAGGAGTATCTATCGTCCTCCTCCTCCAGATCCTCCTTCCTTCGCAAGCGTAGGAAGATTAACGCCTCTGTTGCTGCTGCAACTGCATCTCACAACGCCCCTCCGGTGTCTAATAAAGTCGGATCTGCAGATCTGAACTCCTCCTCAATCAAGGAGTTGAGTACTGAAGGCACGCTAATTTTGTCGAAGAGAGCCCGCCAAAGGCACTGTCAATGCCTCGTTCGCCAATTCGCCACGGCTTTGGAGCCTGTTGACAAGATCTTCTATGAGGCGGATCCGAAACTCAGAAGGCACCAAGTGTCCCAACATCGAACAAATAGCTCCTCCTCCTAACGAGTAACAAATGAATGAATCCAAGTCAGAAGGACCTGTTCAACCCTTGAGGAGCGAATCCAAAAACACCGCGCATTGCTTGCGCACGCAAGAATCCTTGTGCAGGAAGCCAGGAAATTGCAGAAAGAAGAGGTGGCCCCAAAACCACCAAAACTGTATGGAGGCCAAAGGTCAAAACAGAGTTTGAAATTCTCAAAAAGCGCGAACCACAGTCTGCTGGCTCGGCCAAAGCCGAACCACCAAATGCTGGCTCGGCCAAGGCCGAGCTACCAAATGGTGGCCCGCACCAAGTTCAAACTAGCTCAGCTCGCATTGCACCTGGTTCACCTTCCGTGGACATTTTTAAGTCTCCGACAGCCCCCGTTCCTGTTCTAACTGCTCCCATACCTTTGGTAAAATCTCACGATAGTGTTGACCTGTCAAAATTCAAGATTATGATGGCGGATCGCCTTGGCTCTTCATATGAGGATCGAGGCAAAGCTCAGGTTAAACAACGCTTGGGTCCGATGAGTAAACCCTGAGCGACTCTTCAAGATAGGGGTCGTACGTGTCCTCCCAACAAGTTGATGTCATCATATATCGGGAAAACACCCGTAACCGCCCGTTTAGGGTTGCGCATCCAGATTCAGGAGCCCCTTGAGATTCTACACTCGTAAGCAGGTGGATCTAAACGTGTGACTTCAAGAACGCCAATAAGACATTACATACCCAGAAGGAGACGTGTTCGTTACATGACAACATCATACCTGGGGAATCAAATCAACAGCTGATAGGTGTCTCCGGTCACAATGCCGATGAGTTGTATTATCAGGCTGAGGGTACGAAGAAATTTCGAAAGAGAAATATCCCAGAATCATACTCTCACTGTTCTTATGAGAGGTTAATCATGACAGTATTATCAGAGTGTAGCTTCCCCAAGACCTCTCCACAGAGGGTCTCGGTATTTGAGAGAATCTTCACTGAAGTGTCCAAATCTAAATCAAGAAGCTTCTACAAGAACAAATCTACCGTTCAAGATGATGAACTCCCAGAAGTCACCATCAACATGACTGATAAAGGGAAATTGCCAAGGCGTTACAGCCCTGACTCTTTCTCGAAGGCATCTCAGCGTATCACTTGGTTACAGTCAGGAACTAGACGACTTAGACCGGATAGAGGACACTCCTCGAAGGACGAAATGTTAGACACTAACTCGGCGATCGCTTCTGACAATACAATGTCCAGCATAAGATAATCTCGTGAGGAGTTCATGATCAATGCTAAACAAATGGCCAATATTCTCGAAGACGCTCTGCCCAAGCAGAACGAAAATTTTAAATTTGAAATGGAAATGACTGTGCAACAGATAAGGGAATTGCATGATCAACAAATTCAAGGTTTATCAAATCAGTACGGCGAATCCAGTCGTCACCATACTACCAATCAGGTAGATAGAAACTCAGAGGTAGAGGAGACTGTCAATGTCGATACTCCTCCTAATGACAAAGATGCTAGGGGTGGCCCCAACAATAATACCAACCTTGTGGGTGGCCCCATCACTAATGATAACGTTGGGGGTGGTCCAACTTATTCTCCTCAACATCCTTCGAAGGAAGATACAAGCGGCAACGAGATGATGAAAGAGCTGGAGAATAAGGTCAATGTCTTAATGTTCGCTCAAGAAGTGAGGAAAACGGGTATTTCATGTCCCTATCCAAGAGAGTGGGATTCGATTTCCATATCCGGTGAAGTTCAATCTAATTAACTTCACGCTGTTCGATAGAAAGGGCTCACCCACTCAACACCTAATTTACTTCAAGTCCTACCCATGTGTGATTTCCGGCAATGAGCCTTTGATGGTCCGGTCATTCGTTAGAACCCTTCGCGGAGCTACCTTCGATTGGTACCGTCGTCTCAAGCTAGGAAGTATCAACAGCTGAGACGACATGTAGAGCTCATTCCTCAAGAACTTCTTTGATGATGACACTGAAGTGTCGATCGGAGCCCTTTTGGATGAAAAGCAAAAGGACGGGGAGTCAGTTGACAGCTTTGTTAAATGCTTCTGTAACAAGGCGATGAATTACCGAGATCCAGTCACGGAGGAATTCATCCTCCAAACCTACCATAACAACCTTTCCATTGACGTCCTAGAAGCCCTGAGGGTCGTGCCATCCATGACATGGAAATAATTAAAACTACACGGGGAACATGCTAAATGTTTTCTCAAAATAGAAAAGCTTGAAAGAGGCCAACTGACGACTAAACCCCCAAATTTGAATTTTGCTTCTCGTGGTAAGAGAAAGGCACCTGCAGCAGCTGTTGATGCTAATCAGACGTCACAACACCAACCTCATAAGTAGCGAAGGACCTTGGATTCAAGACTCCAAAAAGAGTACTCCTTTAAGGATGAAGAGGTTCCGTCTATCTTCAAATACCTCCTTAAAACAACAAAATCAAGTTGCCACTTATTACGAATCAGGAGGAAGCTAACAACACTTAGGATCCAAAGTACTATGCGTACCACAGGAGGATCCTTCATCCCACCAAGGTTTGCTTCTTTCTTAAAAATAACATTCAAGCTTTGGTTGATGCCAGCATCATAACGCTGAAGTGAGCCGAATGAGTACAGTTCATTCTGATAAGTATAAGAGTATAAACTGCTTCTTCATTTCATCCGACAGGTATATGAGGTTAAACTGCTCCCCGACACTCCAGCGGTTATACGAGCATAAACTGTTTTCCCAACCTCTAATTGGTATATTATGCTAAACTATTCCCTACCTTTGATAGAAAGTTCCTAGAAAATATTACACATAATATTCTAAATTATAACCCGACGACCTCCGACAGGTATACGTGGTTAAACCTTTCTTATTTCTAACAATGGGAAGTTCCTAGAGAATATTAATCGTAATATTCTTAAGGATAACCTGACTGGATTCAGATTCGTCAAAGAGTCGGGGGTGGAATAAATCAATGCAATCCAATGGGAAGTTCCTGGAGAATACTACGCATGGTATTCTTAAGGATAACCCAAAACCGATTTATTATTCAAGATGAAGACCAGTCGTCTGAATAATTCATTCTTGATCATTAAAAAAATGATTAAGAACCTTGCACTATGGCTATTTAATCATTTTCAAGATGATTAAAACTCACCCACTATGATTCTCCGAGCACTCTTTCGTCGAGATGAGATCCAATGACTTCATCATGTCAATCTTCCCTTATGAAACTCCCATAGTGTAATTATGGAGTGTTTGATGATTCATGGTCCTCCACCACAAAGTCCCTCACTCATCAAATTAACTGACAGTGGGTCCACCAAATTCTTTCGGCTGAGTCCATTCAAACTCCTACTATGTTTATGCACTTAACACTCCCAATGTCAAAGTCTCAACACAGTATTCAAAAATTCAAGTTGTTGATCCATGGCAATCATCAAACCCTTCGTGTTAAGTCCTAGCCCCTTGACACTAAAAAACCCCACTGAGTGATTTGTACGAGTCAACATTCCTAGTGTTATTTATATCCTCACTCATACTATTTTTTGGTTAAATCTTCCTACAGTTAGGACCAAAGCTAAAATCTCCTCTCGATTCCTTTCATGAACAAGAGGTCCACTTTCAAATCAAGCGATCAAACTTTCCTACAATTCGGGTCGTCTCAAACCTCTCACTTGGTCAAACCTTCCTACAATTAGGATCAAAACTGGAGTTCTCTCTCAATAAATGAGAAATCTGCCTTCAGATTGGGTAATCAAATCTTTCGATAGTTAGGGTTATCTAAATCTTTTTTAATTCTCGAAGTGGACATCCTACTTTGAATTTCTATTACACCTGGAGATAGATTATAAAATTTTTCCTCTTCAGCATCGGGTTCGTCTTTGCCCCAAGAAAAGACACCACATTCTAACATCAAAATCCATGCCTTACACGTATGAGGGGCTTTATCTCGATCCCCAAATAGAGATAAGTATATATCTAACACATGTTGTAGGGTGGTCCGTTCCCTCAAAAATGACCAAGTCTACATATTCAACATTGTGGCAAGCCGTTATTAATAATGCTAAAATCTGTGCCTGACACGTACGGTGAATTTTATCCCGAATCCTAAGTAGGGATAAGTCAGCGCCTAACATGCGTTACCGGTTAGTCTTTCACCTAAAAAGGACAAAAGCCCACATATTCAATATCGTGGCAGACCATTATTAATAACGCCAAAATCCATACCTTACATGCACGTGAAATGTTATCTTGAATCCTAAGAAAAGATAAGTCAATGCCTAACACGTGTTGCCGATTTAGTCTTTTATCGAGTGAAAAAACACCAGAATCCAAGTCTGTAGACTTTTATCCCGAATCCTAAGTAGGGATAAGTCAGCACCTAACACGCATTGCCAGTTAGTTCTTGACCGTAAAAAGGACAAAAACCCCACATATTCGACATTATGACAGTTTATTATTAATAACACCATAATCCGTACCTTATACGTGTGTAGAATTTTATCCCGAATCCTAAGAAGGGATAAGTCAACGCCTAACACATGTTGCCGGTTTAGTTTTTTACCGAGTAAAAAAGACACCAGAATCCAAGTCTGGGGACTTTTATCCCAAATCCTAAGAAGGGATAAGTCAGCGCCTAACACGCGTTACCGGGTAGTCTATTCCCATAAGAAAGACAAAGTTTATGTATTCTATCTCATAGTACTAAAAGAATTAACTCTTTTAGTATAGCGTTACATGCAGAATAGACTTAAAAAAATCTACATGCTAGCTCGACTCAAACGGTAGTCGGTAAAGGCTCATCAAAGCCGTTGATGGCTGAGGGTTTGCCAAAAATCCTATAAAGGGAAGAGTTATTGACACACCAACTTCATTAGTTGGTCTCGTGACCCAAGCATCCAATAACTTCAGGATAAGATCCATACCTACAAATAAAATAACTTTAAAAGTTAGTCCCGCAACCCGACATTTAGGACCGCCATGCTCAAATACCTTAAGAGCTTAAACTGTGTAGACTCCAGTAAACGTACAAGTATAAACTGTGTTAACGCCGGTCAACGCGTTATAGTAGGTCAATGTCGATCAACGCATTACAGCAAAGGTCAACGTCGAACAACGCATTATAACAAAGGTCAATGCTAGTCAACGCATCGATAATTTCGCAAAAATAAGGCTAAGGAAAAATTCTAGGTTAAAGGATGATTCTAGAGAGTTAGATCACATTCAGATACCAACTACCGACAAAGATGAGCAGTTCAACGTTAACTCAATGACAAGAGCTAAGTTTAGAAATCAACACACCAGTTTTAATTCGAGACTTCGACAATGGTTAGATGATAAACACAGAGCCGGAAGAATTTTAGCTAGTCGACAAAATACTGAATAGACTGAGAATTGAAGAACTCAAGAACTGAAGCCAATTATAGGTCCTTTTACACCGACTAAAGGTTAGGCCTATCACATCCAAAGTATTTCAGACTATTCTATAAAAAAATAAGACTGAAACACTTTGGAGGGGGTATCTGTAAGTGTCAAAAATTATATATAGGTCCTCAAACACAGCTCGAGACGGAGAGAAAATGATGAATGTTAAGAAGGATTATCTGATGCTGACAAGCGCATGAAGCAAATTGGCAAACTGTTGATGACGTAATAACAAACCACCGCAATGACAAATTAAGTGGCCCATGCACTCGTCAGCCACCTCCAAGTTAACAAAACATATGAAGTGAATCGGCGAAGCGTACAAATCAACGAAACGATGAAACAAGTCCAACCCGAATGAACCGAAAAAGCCCCTGGCGACCGAGTCGCATCAAAGAGACCGGGCGCATGACGCGACCACAAAATGTGGCTCGCATAGGCATGAGCCACACATGAGTGGTTCACATGGGCGAGCCACCAAATGGTGGCTCGCGGGGGGGGGAGCCACCACTTGGTGGCTTACACAGTTCTGAGTCGAAAACGCATTTTTGACGGGATTTCTCAGGATTTGGTCGTTTCAGAGCCTCCCAACTGTTTTGATACTATCATTGAATGTGGTTAAGCTATTGTTAACTATAGATAACATCAAATCATCAGTTCTCATCCTAAAACCCTGCAACCGAAGCCTATAAATACAAGCATAAGGCCTTCATTTACAAGGATCTGAAATCAGAGGGTGAGGTACAGTCAAACTGAAGAGTGGAGCACAAATTGCAGAGGAGGGCTAGCAGATCTTGACAAACTTTAGCATAAAGAGGAAGCTATTCGAAGGATCTGAGGCCCGTCCCCCTTTCCTCTGGATCAAACTTGGTTTTGATCTCGAGAAGAGTCATAATCTCGCTTAGTCGAGATTATCACTGTTGCAATAACTTCCTTTGTGAAGTAAGAGCATTAATTCACTTTTTCTGTCAACTGGATCTGATCCACGGTGGTCCACGGACTAACGCATCCCCGACATAGGAAAAGATCTTACGTAAGCAGCGGGTGATGAACGACTCTGCATTTGTTTTAATAGAGAGAGTTATAACCTTTTTATTTTATTTGTGTGAGAGAAGTCTTATAAAAAGGCTCACTCTTTTGAACTTGTTGTAAGTCGATAAACGATTGTAGTGAGTTCCCAAATAATAAAATCAACTTTCACCCCAAACATCATCGAGTCGGCGGAATGGTCGTCCTCACTGGTCTCTAGCTGCCAAGTTGATTGGGGCATATCATGTAGCACACTTATCCATTGCTTAGCAATGAGTTTGTACTTTTAACAAATGGAAACACCATAACAGTTAGCCCCTTTCGCTTGGAGTCGGCTTGACCCGGGTCCGAGTGAAATAAGAGAACAAATGCTGATTGTAGTGAATCGGTCGTGTTAGGACAACTCGAGTGCTGAGTGGTCGAGATGACTGGCTCATTTTTTGCCTCTTGTTAGCAAGATGTCCGGGTCTTTCTATCAAAAAAGTTCTACAAGTTAGAGTGCCTAGGTCTTATTAAGGATGCCTAGGTATTTTTAGCAAAGTGACAACCCTGAGGTTGGGTACTCAGGTCTTACGTAGACGCCTGGGTCTTGGCAAAAGGACAACTCAAAGGTTGGGTGCCCAGGTCTTACGTAGACGTTTGGGTCTTCTATATCCCCATGATAGTCGAGAGATGATTATGAGAGTCAACTATATGGTTAGTACCTTGGTTTTATTCCTGAAAAGGTACCAAGGTTTTTAATTCAACCCTAGGGTCGAATGCCTAGAACTTACTAAAGTTAACTAGGTCTTTTACAATCCCGAGGCTGTGCCTAGAACTTGCTGAAGTTGACTAGGTCTTTCGCCCTACAGAGGGCTGTCCTAGAAGCAATTAGTTAATATGACAACTCTGAGGTTAGGTGCCCAGGACTTATGTTGTGCCTGGGTCTTCAATATAGCCATGATGGTCGAGAGAGGCGACTGTAGGAGTTAATCATATGGTGAGTGTCTTGGGTTTATTCCTGGAAAAGCATCAAGGGCTTTACATTCTTGCATAAATTAGGAAAGTTTGTTGAAAACTGATCATGGCGGTGACTCCCTTATGGCTGGGCACTGAGGATTGGCTATCCTACTGTGGTTGAGGACATGCATGGTCGTGGAGGTCTCGGTGGCCCCGGCTGATGCCTTATAGGCTCGGGCATCTTTCATGTCCATGTACCCGTATGCTTTGGCCATCAGCTGTTCATAAGTAGTGACTAGCTTCTTAGCAAGCGAGTCAACCAACTCATTATCTACAGGCTAGCAACGGGTGCAGACATAGCGAATGCACTGCCTGAGTCATTGACCTCTAAAATCTTGGCCTAAAATCTTTTGAAGTAGGCTCAAAGGCTCTCTCTAGGCCCTTGCCTCATCCGAATTAACACATGAGGAGACATCTTCTGCTTGGTGCCGGCTAGGAAGTAGTAGATGAACTTTCGGTTGAGCTGTTGGAAGCTGCTGATGGACTTCTTCTCAAGAGTGTTCCACCAGAGCTTGGCACTCCCTGAAAAGTGATTGGGAAGCATTGACAGATGATTGCCTCTGATGCTTGGAGCATGCTCATCACATCATAGTAATTCTGAACATGCTCGGAGCGGTCTCCCTCTCCTTTGTACTTCTCCACGTGAGACATCTTGAACTTCTCACATAGGACATGTATGATGTCTTCTAAAAGAGTGGTGTTAACCCTGATGACGTCAGCGACCGGTCTGTACACTCGGTCATATCTAGAGGCCCCTATGGGCACGATGGTGGGAGATAGAGTTTTAGAGACTACTCCCTTAGTGCGATGCCCAAGGTTGCCTATTCCGGAATTCTTATCGGTAAGCTTTTGATGATAGAGGAGACGTCGGTGAGTCGACCGATGAGATGGTGGGGTCGCGTGTTCGACACGATCCCTCAGCTACTTAGTAGCAACATGAGGAGTCTGAGGATGAACTACTCGCTGGGCCCCAGTAGGAGAATGAATCTCCGACCATCCTTCCTCAGAAGGTGGAGGGAGAGCTGAGGTACCTCGTTGCGGTTGTGGAAGCCGGCTGAGAAGCTCGCTGGAGAAGGCAATGAACTTCTCTTGGAAAGATTAAGAGATCTTCTAAGCTGTTTCCTCAAGCTAGGCTTGGGTAACGTAGTTGTAGCGCCGCTCTGTTGGGCTATGTTTGATCAGATCCTTGTTCAAAACTTAACATGTTTTCTCAAAAAAGAAAAGATGCCCCACGGTCGGTGCCAAACTGTTGATGGTTAATATGATCACACAGTCAGTTGGATCCATACTAGGATCGGTTTTGTTCTGTATTGAAGATGGGCCGCTTCCTCCTCTGACTTTATGTTTAGTTTTTTAAACAAGGTAGATGAATCTGCACAAGTAGAAAGTCATGAGAGGTCAGGGCTTGGTTCCCTCTTGGTACCTCCGATGATCAAATTAGATGTATTTATACCTTTAGGGATGAGGGGTAGAACTATCATTCTGGCTGAGCACGGGATGACGGTGAAGAAGCGTGTGCTGCAGTTGTGTCAGCACTAACTTTACAGGTGTCGACTGGCGACTAGCTGCGTGATCGGTGCTGACATGATGTGACGCATGGCGCGCGAAGCACAACATGGCACAATAAGTCATGAAGACTGTCGGGAGCAGAAACATGATGATGCCTGACAAGCATTAATGCGATCTTGACATGTTGCCAGTGAGGATAAGCTCGAGGCAGAAGATGTTCTTTGACTTAGCCGAGAAGTAATGTCTTTCGAGTCGGATTCGTAAGGCGCCTAGCAAATGGTCGAGTGGACTCATGGCGAGTCATCTTCGACAAAAAAAGGGGTCGACAAGTTCCACCTCTCGAGTCGACATGAAGGAATCTCGAGTCGTCGAGTTGGTGGAATGGTCGTCCTCACTGGTCTCTGGCCGCTAAGTTGATTGGGGTATATCATGTAGCACACTTGTCTATTGCTTGGCAAAGAGGTTGTACTTTTAGTGAATGGGAACACCATAACAGAAACGAACAATGAAGCAAGAAATTCAAGCTCTACAGCAGAATCAAACTTAGGAGTTGGTGCCAAAACCCAAAGATGTCAAACCTATCTCTTGCAAATAGGTTTACAAAATTAAGACTCGACCGGATGCGTTGATTGAGAGATATAAAGCATGCTTGGTGGCTCGAGTATTCTTTCAACAATATGGACTGGATTATGATGTGACATTCAGTATAGTTGCCAAGATAATAACAGTTCGAGTTCTTTTAGGTCTAGCAGCCAGCAAGAGTTGGAAGCTTTAACAAATGGATGTGAAGAATGAATTTCTACATGGTAAGGTAGATTGAGATATTTACATGGAGCAACCTATCAGATTTGAGAGCAAGGAAAATGAAAGATACGTTTGCAAACTAAAGAAAGCTCTTTACAAACTGAAGCAAGCTACGAGAGCTTGGTATGGAAAGATTGGTGAGTTTTTAATTCAAAGTGGATACTCTATTGCTCCTATAGATTGTAGTTTATTTATCAAATAGACTGGCAGTAGGCTAGCAATCGTGTTGGTCTATGTGGATGATTTAATCCTGACTAGAAACGATGATGCAAAATTCCAAAGAATGCGGACAAATCTTTTGGTCAAGTTTCAAATGAAGGAGCTTGGGGAGCTCAAACATTTCCTCAGGTTAGAGGTCTACTGAAGGAAGGATGGACTATTCCTATGCTAAGAAAAATATGCGAAGGACATGCTACTCAAATACAGTATGTTCTACTGCAAGTCAATCTCAACACTGATGGAGACAAATATGAGATTGTGTGCACATGAAGGAAAAGATTCGGAAGATCCAATTATGTATCGAAAACTAGTTGGAAGCTTGATCTATCTAACAATGACAATACAAATATTTTATTTGCGGTTAGTGTGATGAACCAATACATGTAGTAGCTAAAGAAGACTCACTTAAAAGCAATCCGAAAAATCCTAAGGTATATGTTGGGGCAAAGACGAACCCAAAATAGTGACACATCGCATGGTAGGCCACTATTTGAATAAAGACACATCGCTTGGTAGACCATTATCAACAAACAATGCCATTTGCGGGAATAACAGTGCTGGGGGAATCAAATCGTTCAGAGACGTATGAGTGTGATGATTGATTGTTATAGGAGTCATCACATGGTAGGCTACTACCCATCGATTGCTCTAAGAATATTAGGACACTCGAAAAAGATCGGGTCATTCAGGAACATATGAGTGTGATGACTGATCGGACAACGTTATTTGTGGAAATAACGGTGTCAACTATCAGAGATAATCATTAACGTGATAGGAATTGCTGCGGTTGGAACGACTTTGTGGACGTACCGCTCCATTGAAGAGAGTCGGTAAGTAGATTTTGGTCTGAGGTGTGATGTTAACATGACAGTGGAAGTGGTCTCATCATCCTATTGGAGAGGATCGACAAGGGGAAATTTGGAGGACTATCAGAGGTAATAGTTAACTTGATAGTTTTACAAGATCCATCGTCCAGTTGAATGATACTGATGGAGACATGACTACCAGATGTGGTATTTAACTTGATAGTTTGGCTTTGATCCTAACTGTAGGAAGGTTTGACCAGGTAGGAGATTTGGGATGACCCTAATTGTTCAAAGTTTTAGTCGCCCATTTTAAAAGTGGATCTCTCGTTCATTGAAGAAATAGAGAGGAGGTTTTGGATTTGGTCCTAACTGTAGGAATGTTTGACCAAGTGAAAGATGTAGGGATGAAATCCTCTATCGAGACATTGCCTATTCGAGTAGAACGTCTCCACTACGAATGAGTAATAAAGTTGTTGTCGGTTGTAGGTTCTCCAACGATTGACGCATTTAAGCGTCACCGATCATCTTCGGCCAGTAGTTATAGACATCTAAAAATGCCTGTAGGTATGAACGTCACTATCTAAGTCAGAGGAGATCATCCAAAGCCAAAAGAAGCAAAGGAACAGGTGAAACAACATACTATCTAAGTCAGAGGAGATCATCCAAAGCCAAAAGAAGCAAAGGAACAGGTGAAACAACATAGAAGAACAATATGAACACCCGTAACAAGGAACATTACCAAAAGAAGCAAAGGAACAGGTGAAACAACATAGAAGAACAATATGAACACCCGTAACAAGGAACATTAACATGTATAGGTGCGGTAACGGAAGGTGTTGTGCACCTTGTACCGCTGCGCTATTGCCGCGTCAGTTATCACTGGCGCGCACCTTCGAGGCAGTTTATGCTGTCTCGGGTATTTTGGCTCTAACTCCCTCGTATGATCTCGGAATGAGGTGATCCAAGATGCGTTAGAAAGCTGACGAAGAGATCTATAACTTTTGTCTTTTGAACTTCTTCAGATTTAGATCATATCCAAGTACTCTTTCATTGAGATGAGATTCAATGACCTCATCAGGTTAGTCTTTCCTCACGAAACTCCTACGGCCTAATTGTGAAGTGCTTGATGATTCACAGTCCTCTACCATAAAATCCCTCACTAATCAAATTAACTAATGGTGGGTCCACCAAAATGCTTCGTGGTTAAATCCACCCAAACTCCCGCTGTGTCCGAGTCTTTAATACTCCCACTGTTGAGCTTTGACACAACACCTAAAATTTCAGTCCATGACGATTGTCAAACCCCTTTTTGTGCCAAGGTTTTATCACTTGATACTGAAACCCCCTCTCAGTGATTTGGGCAAATTGACACCCCTACTGTCATTTGTATCGCCTCACTCTCATTTTGGTCAAACTTTTAAACAGTTAGGGCCAAAGCCAAAATCCCCTCTCGATTCCTTCCATGAACGAAAGGTCCACAAATTGAACGATCAAACATTTTAACAGTTAGGATCGTCTTAAATCCCCATTTGGTCAAACTTTTAAACAGTTAGGGCCAAAGCCAAAATCCCCTCTTGATTCCTTCCATGAACGAGAGGTCCACAAATTGAACGATCAAACCTTTTAACAGTTAGGATCGTCTTAAATCCCTATTTGGTCAAACTTTTAAACAGTTAGGACCAAAGCCAAAATCTCTTCTCGATTCCTTCCATGAATGAGAGGTCCACAAATTGAACGATCAAATCTTTTAATAGTTAGGATCGTCTCAAATCCCCATTTGGTCAAACATTTAAACAGTTAGGACCAAAGCCAAAATCCCCTCTCGATTCCTTCCATGAACGAGAGGTCCACAAATTGAACGATCAAACCTTTTAATAGTTAGGATCGTCTCAAATCCCCATTTAATCAAACATTTAAACAGTTAGGACCAAAAAATCCAAAATCCCCTCTCGATTCCTTCCATGAACGAGAGGTCCACAAATTGAATGATCAAACCTTTTAACAGTTAGGATCGTCTCAAACTTCTATTCGGTCAAACCTTTAAACAGTTAGGACCAAAGTTCCATCTCGATAAACGAGAAGTCCTCTTTTTCGATTGGATAATCAAACCTTTAAACAGTTAGGGTTATCTAAATCTTCTTGATTCTCGAAGTGGAGATCACACTCTTAGTTTCACCCTTCAGATTCTTAAAGTAGAGATCCCATTTTGAGTTTCTTTTGTACCAGGAGATAGAATATAAAATTCTTCCTCTCCAGTATCGGGTTCATCTCTACCAACAAAAAAGAGACAATGAGATAGAATATAAAATTCTTCCTCTCCGATTTCGGGTTCATCTCTACCAACAAACAAGCGACCAGGAGATAAAATATAAAATTCTTCCTCTCCAGTGCCGGGTTCATCTTTTTACCAAAAAGACCTAACTCATCAACATTTTCAAATCCACATTTTATACGTGGGGGACATTATCTCAATCCCTTATTAGAGATAAATTTACGTCTATCACACGTCGCCGGGTGGTACGTTCCCGTATTAATGACAAAGCCTATGTATTCAATATCATAGCACTAAGTCTAAGAGAGTTTATTTTTTTAGTACAACGTTACATACAGGACGGATTTAAATAATTTATATGCTAGCCCAATTCAAACGGTAGTCGGTAAAGGTTTATCAAATCCATTGATGGCTGAGGGTTTGCCAAAAATCCTATAAATACAATGGTCACTGACGCACCAGCTTCATTAGTTGGTCTCGTGACTTGATTATCTGACAAACTCAGAATAAAATCCATACCTGCAGATGAACCAACCTGAACAATTGGTCCTACAGCCTAAACTACTCCCCCATGCTCCAATGCCTTAAGAGCTTAAACTATGTAGACTCCAGTACACGCACGAGGATAAACTGAGTTAACGCCGCCGGTCAACGCGTCAATGATTTTCGCCAAAATAAGGCTAAGAAAAAATTCCAAGTTAATGGATGATTCCAGGGGATTCAATTGCGATTTAGATATGAATTCCCAATGAAGACAATCAGTTCAACGACAAGAGCTAATTCATAAATCAAAACATCAGTTTCAGTTCAAGATTTCGACAACGGTCAAGCGATAAACGCAGCACCGGAAGAATTTTAGCTGTTCTACAAGCACTGAGTAAACTAAAAGATGAAGAAGTCAAGAGTTGAAGCCGTTCACAAGTTCTTTTACACGATCTCCTCAACTAAGTATTGAAGGGGTTAGAAATTAAACCTATCTTATCCAAAGTATCCCAGACTCCTCTATAAAAGAATGAGTCTGAGATACTTTGGAGGGGGTATCTGTAGGAATATAAAAATACCTATAGATATGAATATCCCTATCTAAGTTAGAGGAGATCATCCAAAGCCAAAAGAAGCAAAGGAACATGTGAAACAACAAAGAAGAACAATATGAACACCCACGACAAGGAACACAAACGCGCATAGGTGAGGCAGTGGAAGGTGTTGTGCACACAAATAGAGTGACACACCTATGGGAAGTTTTAGAGCTCTTTGATAGTTTTCCAACGCATCTTAGATCACCTCATTCTGATATCGGACGAGGAAGTTAGAGCCAAAATACCCGAGACAACGCAAACTGCCTCAGAGATGCGCGCTAGTGATAACTGACGCGGCAATAGCGCAGCAGTACAAAGTGATGCGCAAGCAAATAGAGTGATGCGCTAATAGAGAGTTGTAGATCTCTTTGTTAGCTTTCCAACACATCTTGTATCACCTCATTCCGACATCGGACGAGGAAGTTAGAGCCAAAATACCCGAGACAACGCAAACTGCCTCGGAGGTGCGCGCCAGTGATAACTGACGCGATAATAGTGCGATAGTATAAGGTGACACACAAGCAAACAGAGTGATGCGCTAATGGGGAGTTGTAGGTCTCTTCGTTAGCTTTCCAACGCATCTTGGATCACCATATTTTGACATCGAACGAGGAAGTTAGAGCCAAAATACCCGAGACAGGACAAACGGTCTCGGAGGTGCGCGTCAGTGGCGACTGATGTGGAAATGTCTTATACATTTAATCTATGATATGATAAAAATCTGAAGAATCTGATAAGACAAAAGTTGTAGATCTGTTCGTCAGCTTTCCAACGCATCTTGAATCACCCCATTCCGACATCGGATGAGGAAGTTAGAGCTAAAATACCCGAGAGGTGCGCGGCAGTGGCAACTGCCGCGGCAACGCGCGTCACCGCCTACTGCCGCGGCCACTGAGAAGTGAAAATGTTATTTTTGACAGTTTTCTCGAGTTTTATGTGGCCCACATGGCTTATTAACTACTGGAGGTCACTTATGAACATGGGGGAAGCAGTTACAAGCGAAAATCATGCCCACTACCCACGAAAATCGTGACATTTAAGGAGTTAAAAGTCGTGGGATGGCGGTTACAAAACTAAATAGGAACCACTCCTTTGACCGCGCCAGCAACGACTGCCGCGTCAAAGGAATCTCTTCAGCCGCGCCACCTATGACTGACGCGCCCAAAGGGAATATGGCTGGTTGGTTATTTTACCCCCATTTCAGCAGTTATGCACCTTTATCACTATACATACCTCCATATACACGGGAAAAAGGGGGGAGCCAAGCACAGAGAGCAGATTGGAGCATAGAGACTTGGACTTTTGATAATTTTGAAGAAGAGAGAGAGCCTTCATTCTTCATAAACACTTTCAAGAAGCTTTTGGCGATTCCCAAAGATCTAAGCTCTGACTTGATCTTTGGAAGAGTGAACATCTTACATCGATAAGATATTCGCTTAAAGATTCTTACTTCGATAAACGAAGGAAGAATTTCTAAAACCTTCACGATTCAATCAGAATCTCTGAATCGGTGGTCCATGGGCTAACGCACCCCCGACACAGGCAAAGATCCCACGCAAGCAGCGATCCAAACAACGATCCTGCATTTGTTTCTAAGGAGCTTGTAATTTGATTTTTGTTGTAAAGAGTAGTTTTACAAAGTACGAAACTCACTTGAATGTAAATGGAGGTGTTTATAGTGATAAAGGTGCATGACTGCTGAAATGGGGGTAAAATAACCAACCAGTCATAATCTCTTCAGCCACGCCACCTATGATTGACGCGCCCAAAGGAAATATAGCTGGTTGGTTATTTTACCCCCATTTCAGTAGTCATGCACCTTTATCACTATAAATACCTCCATATACACGGGAAAAAGGGGGGAGCCAAGCATAGAGTGCAGATTGGAGCATAGAGACTTGAGCTTTTGATAATTTTAAGGAAGAGAAAGAGAGTTTTCGCCTTTCGTAAACAACGTTTGGTGATTCCTAGAGATCTAAGCTCAGACTTGATCTTTGGAAAAGTGAACATCTTACATCGATAAGATATTCACTTCAAATTTTTACTTCGATAAACGAAGGAAGAATCTCTAAACCCCCTCATAATCTGTGATTTGGTGGTTCACGAGTCAAAGCACTCCCGGCACAGGCAAAGTCCCACAAAAACAGGAGTCGATAAACGATTTCTGTGTTATTTTATCGAGAATTGTAATTTTCTTATTTTTCATTGTAATTCTCTGTAAACAATCGAAGTTTAATGGAATCATCAATGAAACCAATTTTCGACGAAAACAGTAGTAGCCAAGTCTTCACAGTTGGCCCATAGTTTGGGTTCAAGTTGGCGAACTCGGTTGGTGCCATCGTGGGCTTCTTGTACTTCGAAGCATTGCCCCTCTATCATGAAGAGGGTTTGGATGAGGAGGTGGTTTCCACCACCAAGGTATCTTGGTCTTCACCTCCTCGAAATTCATACGGCTTTTCAGCATCCATGCGCCTAAGCATCCTCTCGACTTGTTCTCCTTGTCGGATTAAGTCTTTCCACGAGCGAGCTACGAATTCACTCATATTAGATAGATGTCAATGGAGAGATTATTCTAGCACACTCAATGAGAGTGGCCTCAGAAACCTGATCACGTGTATACAGTGATCGGTTCATGAATCTCTTGACAAAGTGGCTCACAAACTCTGTCTTCTTCTACTTTGCAGCTAGCAGGGTGAATATAGATACTTCTTTGTCATCATCAAAGAATCTGGCCATGAAGAGCCTTTCCGTGTCCTTCCAGCATGTGATGGATTGAGGCTCCAATCTACGGAATCTTTCAAAAGTGATCCCCTTGAGGGTGCCAATGAACAGTCGAGTCATAATAGGATCATTCCCTATTATGTGTCCAGTTTGCGCCTGAAAGTAGTAGATATACTAGGTAGGAGAACCCTTACCGTTAAACTACAGGAGGTCCAGTGGCCAAAACTTCACCGGGTAGGAGACTGTATCTCATTTGATCGTATATGGTCTGAGAACCCCCAGCTTGTTCATGCGCTTTTGGAGTTTCAAGGCATCGAGTTGGTTTTGGAACTCGTCGAGCTTTTGTCTCTTGGAATATAACCCGAAGATAACGATCCTCTAGATGACTCGGATGAGGAGTGAGAAAGAGTAAGCACCCGCTCTTTGTGCTTTGAGGATTTTCGTGAAGTCCACGAAGTCCTATCTTTCTTCTTCTTCTTCTCGCTTAGAAGCTGCTCCAACATCTCCTTCAGGGAGTTGATGGTTTATTGTTTCTCGTCGAGTCTCCTGGATATCTCATCAGGGGTGTTGGTCATGTGCACATTGGCGTGCTTGCCCAGAACTGAGCTTGAGGTTCGCGACGTCGCCATTATCGAGCAATCATCATCGTCGCCATCAGAGACGGACGCTAGGTGCGTGTAGTCAAACGGAATGGCCACCCCTATTTAGGTGCGAGCGTGTTGGTAGATTCCTTCACGCTCAATGGCCCTGGACTTCCCTATCATGTTGACAGTTGTGACGGGGAGCTCCCCATCATCGGAAGATTGTCTCTTCTGACAATTGCTTCTTTGGCGAGGATGTCTTGACACCGCACCACACCGACATCCAGCGAGTACCGCCATAATAAGCTTCTCACAACGCCACCGAGGGATTGCCTTGCGTATAGTACATTTGCGAGTCAGGCATTCTCTGGGATCCGCAAGTGCTGGAATCTAATGAGCTTGCCTTGACAGGCGAGCTTGGGCCTGTCGACCGAGTTCAGCATGGCGAGGCCCGTCTGTTGGGTGAGCTTGGTGTAGTGAACCGGTCTGGCGAGCTGCTGTTTCGCCTTTCTGGCGAAGGTTGGCTTGCAGATGTGTTTGTGGGAAAATTTGCAGTAAAAGAAACGAAGGAAAATTGATTTATATTCCTTTAATCTCAGTTACAATTGGATTTCCTGATTATAAAAGAGAAGAGGATCGACAGAGATTCTCCCTTTTGTTTAATTCTGGGTTCTTCACGGTGGCGATGAGATACCTCCCTCGAATGCTCGCGTCGAGTTTGCTTCTCGTTGACGATCCGACGTCTTGTTTCACTGAAACGTGGTCTTCTCCTCACGATTTGACGTTGTGGAGAACTCTGAACGAGTTTGAAACTCTATGAAAGAGTTGATTTAACCGAAAGTCAGTTATAAGCCAAGGATGAAGAAGATCTTGTTGCCGATCTCCAAAGCTCCAGAAATGCTCTAAGGATCCTGTTGACGAGCCAAGAAGTTCCAACCGACCCCTTAACTGAATTGATTTTCAGTTATTTATAGGGGATTAAGGGGTGTAACCACCTCCTTAATTCGCTCCTAAGTGGGGCTAATGGGATGTACACGCCCCTTAAATCACTCCTGAGTGGAGTTGTGATCCCCTCAGATCGTGGGAAACTGTTTTGGAACCGTTCAGCTCGTGTTTGAACGAGTCAAACGCAGGCCCACGTTCTGGCATGAATTCTGTGTCCAAACGCAATGCCTAAAAGCTTGAACGCAGCATCTGGAAGCTCGGACGCAGCGTTTGGAAGCTCATTTGCAGTGATTTAAGAGCTACGTTTGGCAGCGGATCTGAGCTGCGTTTACAGCAATTTGGAAGCTGCGTTTGTACGATTTAAGAGCTGCGTTTGGCAGCGGATCTGACCTGCGTTTGGAGCTGGATGTGACCTGCGTTTACAGCGTTTGAAGGCTGCGTTTACAGCAATTTGGAAGTTGCGTTGGCGGCCGAACATGAGCTGCGTTGGCGGCCGAATTTGAGCTGCGTTTGCAGCTTTTGGAGCTGCGTTTGCAACTTTTAGAGTTGCGTTTGAGCTGCGCTTGGAGCTGCGGTATGAGCTGCGTTGAGCTGCGTTCGTGGCTATGAACACGATGCGTCTTGATGCTGGTGTGCGGGGAGGACTTCCACAGTTTGATTTGAAGAGACCGTCGATTTGTAGTCTCTTTCTGTCGAAGCGTTGCAAAGATCGTCATTTTGTAATCTTTGCTTTAGCTCTTTGATATGCAAGAGTCGTCAGATTGTAACTCTCGATGTTGATTATGAAGGCTGTTTGATTAGAGCTTCCATCAGTTGTCGTGAAGGTCGTCAGATTGTAACATTTAGCGATCTACGTGAAAGTCTTCAAATTGTAACCTTCTGGAAGTCGTCAGAGTGTAACTTCCATCATCGGTGTTTTGATGGGGATCAGCTATCTATTGTGATTTTTAGACAGCCTACAAGATGAACTTGGGCCTTTTGGCAAACTTGGGCCTGTTGGCGGAGTTCGGGCATCTCACGAACTTGGGTCGTCAAGCGAGCTTGATGAAGTTCACTTGTTTATGAAGTCTGACTAAACTACAAAGTTCACCATATTTGCGAAGTTCGCTAGATTTAGGAAGCTCGCCTGAAGAGCGGAGCCCGCCTGTGTAGGTGGGCTCGCCTGAGTTGCGGAGTCCATCCAGATGGGGAACTCTGCTACTATAAGGGAGCCCACCTGAATAGATGGGGTCGCCTGAGTTACGAAAATGGCCCGTAAAGCGAAGCCTGCCCGAACTGGGGGCTCACACGATTTTCTCAACTCACCTGATTCAGGGACTTGGGTCTTTTGGCTTGACAGACGAGCTTGGGCCTGTTGGTGAAGTCCATCATGGTAAGGCTCGCCTGAAATAGGCAGTCGGCTTGTAGAGCTAATCCCGCCTAACTTGTCAAGTTCGCCTGAATTGGGGGACTTGCCTGATCGATTCAGTTCGCTAAAATTGAAAGCCTTACGTTTTAGCTCGGGTCTCTTAGACGTGAATAGTAATTCAGGCCGTCATAGAGAACGTGGGCTTGAGTCTTTTGGCGGGTGAGAGCTTGTCATCGTTGCTGCTTGGCTCTTTTGGAGAGGGGGCGACTTATGTCGACGGCAAAGACGAGGTCGCCGACGCGCACCAAGGTCTCCTCTTGCATGGGGGCCTGCGAGGATCGTTCAACGACCCATCGAGCAGCCCTTGAACCTGCATCCTTTGCCTTCGGCTCGGCCATGATGGGCTTGGAGGAGATAGAACCTCCTGTGCTTGCTCGGGCAGAGTTCTCTGACGTGGTTGCCTCTTTGGAGGAGATAGAACCTCCTGTGCTTGCTCGGGCAGAGTTCTCTGACGTGGTTGCCTCTGCCACTTGGGGCTGGGCCACACGCACAACTCTGTAGCACTTGCAAGACACATTATCGCCAGAAGAGGATGAAGATAAGTACTCCTTGAACTCGATCACGAGTGACTCAACGGTTATCCCCGCCATAATTTTGTCGAATTGCGCCACCACCATTTTGGTTGAAGAAACGGTTCCTCCTACTGTGGTCGCCATCTTCTGTTGGGTGTAAAAATTGACTTCCCGTTTGAGAGGTCGTTTGTATTTATAAGATTGGCTTATTACAAACTAATGATTAATGTTTACAACAGAGGAGAAGGGAATGACCCTCCTTGTTTAACGTGGGTTCGTTGGCAGCGGTAGGACGCCTCTCTCAGTGCTCGCGCTGAGTTTACTTTCCTTGGACGATCTGACTGAAGTTGTTATTGAGCTTTAGTACGTAGTAAAAGCTCCTGAGGTTTAGTTCAACTACCCGAGCTTGAGAAATATCAAGGCCAAAAGCTTGGAGAGGGCTATGATTGCAAGAGTTTGCAAAGAGCTAATGAGCCTCAAATCTGAGAGTTCAGATCGAGTCTATCTCAACAATCTAAACTTACAGCTAGGAATGTTCTAACAAGCAAGTGAGCCAAAACAAGTCTCTGATTGAAGAGCCATGAAAATGAAGAATGCACAGTCAATCCAATCCATAATCAGCCTGCCAGCCCCCTTCACGTTGACAAAGGAGACTTTAAATATGCAAGGGGTGGCATGGGTCACCCTTTGATTTATGGGATATGACCACCAACGTGTGAGGAGTACCATACCCCCCTAGCTGTGGGATGTGACCGCTATAAGAGTGATGAAAGCCATGCCCCATCATCACCCAGGATGTGGGAAGTGGGTATGCCCACTCCCATAAGCAAACAGCCCGCTTGCATTGCTCAGACAATGTTGGCAAAGCTACGAGTGAGCTCGAGGGCTGTCTGAATGATCAGGCGAGCTTAGCGAACATGCTGGATCGGCTAGTAGGCCCCTCCAATGCAAGAGCTGGCGTTCCTAGACAAGTCGAGTTTATGCGGACGAACTCCCTGTAGGCGGGCTTGGCTCATGCTGGCGAGCAAAGCATTCAGGTGGGGTTGAGCTCGACGGGAGAGCTCAACAATCAGGCGAGTCTGACTCGTGCTGACGAGTATAGCAAACAGGAGGGGTTGAGCTCGTGCTGACGAGCTCAACAATCAGGTGAGATTGAGCTCTGCGGGCGAGCTCAATTAACAGGCAAGATTGAGCTCTATGAGCGAGCTCAATGAACAGGCGATGTCAAGCTCTGTAGGCAAGCTCAATAAGGAGGGGTTGAGCTCTGCGGGCTTTGACACCTAGGTAATTTTCACTGCCTACAGTACATCAAGGGTACAATTAACTATGGTTTCATGTATAAGAAAGGAGAAGTATGTGAGGTCTATGGCTATTGTGACGCTGACTACGTTGGAGATCATGACACTCAAAGGTCTACTACCAGATGCATGTTTAGTCACGGTTTAGCGGCTATATCTTGGTGTAGCAAAAGACAGTCAACGATGTCACTGTCAACTACAGAGGCGGAGTACAGATCAGTAGCGATGGCAGCTCAGGAAAGCACATGACTTTTTTAGTTAATGAGAGACCTACATCAGTCCATAAACTACTCAGTAGCTTTACATTGTGATAATCAGTCTGCAATACCATTGGCAGAAATCTAGTTTTTCATGCTAGGACGAAACACATCGAAGTACATCATCACTTTCTTCGAGAGAAAGTTCTTCAAGAGGAGATTGTAATGAAGCCAATCAGGACAAACAAACAAATGGCTGACATATTCACCAAAACACTGAGTACTTTAAAGTTTGCAAAATTTTGAAGTCAGCTTGGACTCGTGGATAGAGAAGTCGCTGCTGAGGGGGAGTGTTGAAATTCAGCAGTCACACCTATCCCCCACCTACCTAGCTACAGTAATCACCTAATCCTAATAGTGTTTATCTACCATAAACCAATGTTATAAATAACCCCCCCCCATCCCCAGGGTTTGTGTTAAATCCATCCCAGTAGCAAAGAGAGAGAGAGAGAGAGAGAGAGAGAGAGAGAGAGAGAGAGAGAGAGTATTTGTATTTGAGAGTATAGTGAGTTTGTACCACTAAAGAAATAATAACAATATATTTCTTAGTGTTCAGCACTCCTCTCAACTCAACACCCAAAAAAAAACTCCACTTTTCTCTCTCTCTCTCTCTCTCTCTCTCCATGACAATATGTCACAGCATGGAGTGCACATACACGTGTGGGTAAGTTCTACTTTGAAATCGAGTATACCTGAACATAATTCTTGTGGAAATATTTGATATATCAAACCATAATTAAATAGTTATTTAATTACGATAATGTATTTAATTATTATATTAATCCTATTAAATGTACTTATAACACATCTAATATATGTGCAGTTCGCGGTAGAGTGCTAAATGCAATTAATTCGTTAACATATAAAAATATAATTTTCAATCCTCACCATCACTTTAGAGTTCTGGTGCAGTTACAATGACATTAAGATGACATCACAATTTAAATTCCTACTGACAATTAATTTAAAGCGGGTTTTTAAAAATAATAATACTGCTGTTCAAGTCTAAGTTTTCACTCCATAAAAATAGCATTCAATCTATGTGAACGTGTTAGAATATAAAAATATAAACATCAACCTTCACCATAACTTTAAATTTTTTATGCAGTGGTAGAGACTTTAAGGTAATTAAAGCTTATATATTTATACTAGATACATGTAGACAAAATCCTAAAGCTAGCAATGAAGTAACTATAGGTTATAAATTCTCTTTGCTATTGAAAATTAATCTTTACTATCCCTAATTAGTCTCTACCATCATGTGCGTGTGTAGATATGTATGCATGAATGATCTGGGGAATGATGTAATATATATCTTTACATATGAGCAATTATTATTCAACTAGTACTGATGAATGAAATACTATTCACATTATGTGACAAGCTTTTCAAGTTATTATATAAGAAATACTAGATTTATACATATGTAAGAAAATGACCTCCATCTATGAAGAATGTACTGCATAACTTTTCTGCTTTTACAATTGAGGAAGTATTATCATCAATTGTGTTCAATTAAACTATGAAATGGCACATATATATATACACACACACATCATTTGCAGATTGTTATATGCGGAACATAAAATGTAGATTCTAATATTAGCATTATACAATTACGTTAAAGTACATATATGTACATAGATAAATGAGCGCATGAAAAACTATTAATTACGAATTTCAAATGTTGGAGAGGTTATATATATATATATATATATAAATATATATAATGAATTGATTCCCATGTATGAGAGAATAAAATTTTGCAAACTGTAACCATGAAATTCCCATTACTGAATATTTTTGAAGAAATCATGTGCGTCTTCTGTGATCCAAATTATTTTTTTTTTGGTCAATGAAAAGTTATTTATTCATCATCCAAATGTGAAAAAATCAGCACATCAAGATTCTCAGCTTGAACTGAGAATACAAAAAAATTCTAATCTACTAATACATCACTCATACTCTAAAAACTACAGAGAACAAATCCATTCTCTGTCTTCAAATTATAACTAAACAGAAAATATATACATAATATACATGTTATTTTCATAATGTGACTTTCAGTGACATGTCCACTTAACCTGTAAGATTCTAGTTTTAATTAGTTAGTTTAACATCAACAGAAGTTCTATGAAATTGTGTCAGAACCTTGTAAACGAACTGAGTTATCAAACTGTACATCATGCATATTTTTTACTTAAAAAGACTTAAAAGTAGTAGAAATGTTTTTAGGTGCAGCAAGAGTAAGCAGTAAATTTAAATTTCTATTCAGTGTACCAGGCTAAGAGAGAATACCTTTTGTTTCCTCTGGTGGATGTTGTTGGAGGAAAGATTTGTAGCTATCATGCTGTTCACACACCAAAATCTAAGGTAGTAAGTCAATTTCTTATGAGGGAAAACTTGCATCATTTTTTAATTTCACAAAAGATCAAAATGACTGTAACTACTAATCGTAAATGACAAAACCATGTATATCATGTGAATCTATAATCTAATCAGTTCTAGTGAAAATTAACAATTGTCGAACATGACCCTCCAACTAAAAAACTTCTAGATTGAGATGATCTTATTGATTATTGTTATAACTGTGTGTGAATGCAAAAAAGAGAGAGGGAAATATATGAAAAGCCATAATTTACTGCAGAGAAGCTAACTCTTTCAAATATTTTCCAAGAGTTTGCTCTACATAACTATGTTACATCCTTCTTATGAAGCATTTACATCTGTATAGTAAGTCCTAATAGTTACTCTTCTTCCCTATATTAACATCAATAAACTAGGTCACATAATTTCCTTCTCTAATACCCAAGAAATCTATAAAAGGAATACCATCCTCTTTTTTGGCCTCCTCATCCTCCTCTTGCTCTTCCTCTACTCCTGAACGGCACTTCGAATCACTAGACTCAGTGTTCACTTGAAGAAAATCATAAAACTCGATCTTATTATCATTATCTGCAAAAATAATAATGATAATATCATTACCTATAAATTTTTATTTTTATTCGCACATGAACAAATCGATTTCCGTAGCTTAATTAATTACCTTTAATCATTAATTCTCTGGAGTTGTCATGTTGCCTATGGTAATTCTCAGTAAAGGGCAACAAGCTGGAAAATCCTTGTTTCAATTTCTCTTCTTTATAGTGATGATCAAACTTCTTTGAATGAAATCTTGATCTCTCTCTGCACTTTCTTGCCATGATTACATGCCAGTGATTCTTAACAGCGTTGTCGGTGCGCCCTGGGAACAATCTAGCTATAATAGCCCAGCGGTTACCATGGATTCGATGAGAAGCAAGAAGCCTTTCCTCTTCCTCTTCAGTGAAGGGGCTTCTGTTGATTCTTGGATCCAGTTGGTTGAACCATCTCAACCGACAACTCTTTCCTATTACAGTAATTAGGGTTTCAGAAGTAAAACACAATAAAGAAATATATATATAACTACAGATGAAACCCTAATTAGTAATATATAGAAATATTTGAACCTGATCTCCCTTGAAGCTTCTCAGCGATGGCGTTCCAATTATGAGGACCGTATCGGGCGACAAGCTCCTTGAGCTTCTCATCTTCTGCTGGCCTCCAATGGCCTCTCGTGCACATATCTCTTGATTAATTTCTTTATATAATTTGCTGTGTTTAGTTCTTGCAAGCTAAGTAGACGAACAAGAAGATAATTAGATTGGATAGAGAGGGTAAGGTTATATATATTGATCGGATGAAGACAATGGTTAGGGACAATGGATCTGTTATGAGATAAACGAGATTATTATATGAAGAAACGAAAGAGTAAAGTGTTGCATATTTTCTCGTTAGTAAGAGAGAAGACAAAGAAATTGTTGCACCAGAGCTTGATGCTACGTGTGGGCTAACAAATGGCTTTAATTTTCCGTTTTTAAATAAATATCAATGAAAGAGAAAGTTATATAGAGAGAGATAGATTGCTTGGTGGGGGTGAATTGAATTCCGTTCTGCTTTCAACATCTCTCTAATGTTTTCTAACCTATATATATATATATATTAACAATTTATTTATTTATTTATTTATTTATTTTGCATATAACTATACGTATAAAATAACTTTGCATGTCACTTTGCACGTTGGAAGTTGAGCTGCATAGGCTACCTACCCACTGAACCGACGGTCATTAACAAATTATCATGAAAAATTGTTCATCTAAAGGTTGAGATTAGTGGTCATGGGCAACAGTAGACTTGGACTTAGTTAAATCCTAGGGTTTCTTGTTTTGTTGGTCTGTGGGACCTAACTGAAACCAAAAATTTTCCCCAGAAATTAGATGGCTGGCGCACGTGGAAGCTGAGAACAAGTTGTGGTATTAGGTCAAATTGTGAGGTAGAATATTGTTACACATAGTTAGTTTAATTATATTAGTTGCACACGTGTGGATTTTTTCCGCATAATATTTTGATAATTTTGTCCATTTGGAATTTGCGTCCTATCCATTTAGCTGTAAAAGAGATCATATTTTCAATTTTATCCATTAATACTAAGGATGATTGTGATTCAATTAATGTCATAGTCCTATGTATGTATTCACTGTGTTGCATTGCTTTTAATCTGTAAATACTGCATCGATCTGTTAATTAAATATTGATGATTATAATTACGAAACTATTAAAACGTAGTGTTTGCTTCAATAAGCTTTTCACAATAACCATCATTAAACTGATGTCATCATTTAATAAATATTTTACTGTAGAGTCTAGGTGCAGACCGAATAGAGGATAGAGAATGAAACCTGGCCTGTTTGGCTTTGTTATATATCTCACAGACATAAAAATAGAAAAAATCACCATAACGAAGGAATATGAAACATGAATAGTTCATGTGCAATCTGGAGACATCATACGATCATATACATACGTGTTCATGAATGCAATCATAAAATTAAAGGATATTTAACTTATACAATGTAAAATGTTGATAGAATTAAGTTGTATGCTCATAGAGGAAAATATACCAAAACCTTTGTAATTGTCTTTCCTTCTTTATATTTTTTATTTATTTTTTGAGACAGTCATTCCTTGTTGTGGAAAGGAGGGCTTGAAGTAGATTCTCACCAAGTCACTTGACACCCTCTTTAGTTTCAATTAGTGCCTAATTTAGATATTTAGTTTAACAAAGTGAGTCAGTTCCAATTTCGTGTGTTGGTAATATATAGGAAGGTAATTAGAAAAAAAAATTGACTAAAATTTTCCCCCCAATTATTGTACAGTTCAACTGTAAAGTGTCTAGACAATATTGTCTGATTTTAAAACAAGATCAATAAGTATTATTTTAAATTAGCGGGCTATAGGGTTTAATAAAGAACTAAAATGTATGACATTAATTTTTTTGGTCAATGAAGAATTTTATTCATTTACCAAAATGGAAAGTATATGTACATCAGATATTCAGTATATGAACTGAAAAAACAATCAAGAAATCAACAGAAAAAGAAAACTAAGGTCAGCTGAGTATATATAATGGTTTTATAGTGATATAAGCCATTCTTTTTTTCCCGCTGGATATGAACCATTTAATATGATAGTCATGATATCAACTTTGATTTCTCTGATAATCTGCTCAACACTCCTGGATTTTGATTTGAAGAATCTGGTATTGCGTTCCCTCCACAACCTGTAGATAGTAGAAGAAAACGCCATTCTTTTCACTTTTTGCTTAAAACCTCTTCCTCTCTGCCTGTAAATGAACCAATCTAACAAGTGATTCCAGTCACAAGTCTTCCAATCGAATTGAAGCCAGTCCATGATCACATTCCAAACTGCATTCGTGAAGCTGCATTCAAAAAAGAGATGGTTTCAGGATTCCAGAACAGTATCATTACATAAGCAACAGAGGCCAGTGTTGATGATTCCTCTTTTGAGCAATCGATCTCTTGTAAGAAGCCTGTTTTGCACAGTTGGCCACATAATGAAACAGTGCTTTGGGTAGCTCAAGTTATCCTATACTGTTGTGAACCATGGAACCTTAGTAGTTGCTGGGGAAATTTTTGAATAAAGCTCAGATAAGCACACTTTTGAATTCCTATTACAAGAGCTGATGATTTTCTTCAAAACATCAACACTTCCACAACTTGCAATAGTCTTATCCCTGACTTTGAGCAGTTGTTTCCATAACCAAGAATCTCATTTTTTTCACTGTAACTTGCCAAATTGATGTATCTTTGAAATAGTTGCTGTGGATCCATTTTATCCACAGTAACTCCTTATGTCTATGTATATACCATATGGTTCTTAATGCAGAGGCTATGTTCCATGTATTTGCTGAGAATATCCCCAATCCTCCATATTTCTTTTCTTTACAAACCTTATCCCAAGAAACCAGTGGGGATTTAAAAGCCAGATCTGTTTTGCCCCATAGGAAATCTCTACACAAATCATCAATTTTCTGTAGGACCTTTGCTGGTAAAATATAATTAGAAGTCCAAAAAATTTGAACACCTAATATTACAATCTTTATGACATGAAGTCTACCAGCATATGACAAGTGTTTGTGCTTCAGCCAGGTTTGAAATTGACTAGAGATTTTCTGAAAAAGAGGAGTGCAATCAACGTATGACAATCTCTTGCATATTAGAGAGGAACACCAAGATACCTTATAGGGAAGACTCCTTCAAGAAACCCTAGGCACCTATGAATTGAGTTTTTAACAGAGTCCTCTACTCCTCTATAGAAAATAGAACATTTTGAGAGGTTTGCTTCAAGACCATAAGTGACTCCAAAATCCTTAACACACTAATATAACTTTTGAATTGAGTAAAAATCCCCTTCACAGAATAGGAGGAGGTCATCAGCAAAGGTGAGGTGTGTGATCTTGAGCTTTCCACACTTAGGATGGAACTTGAACTTCTTATCTTGCTTCAACATATTCATGTTCCTAGAGAGGTAATCCATACCTATAATAAACAAATATGGGGATAAGGGATCTCCCTTCCTTAACCCTCTTTCACCTTTGAAGTATCCATGCATAGAACCATTAAGTGAAATAGAATATTTAGGAGAAGAGATGCATATCATAACCCAATTGGTAAACTCATTAGGGAACCCCAATCCTTTCAGCATGTTCTCTAGAAAATCCCAACTGATTGTATCAAAAGCTTTCCTTATGTCAATATTTAGCATAACTCTTGGGGATAAATGTTTCCTTCCATAGTTCTTCACAAGCTCATGTGCTAACAGGATATTATTAGAAATTTGTCTACCCCTAACAAAAGCACTTTGAGCTTCACTGATGATAGAACCAATAACAGATTGTATGACATTAATTGCTACAATAAGCTTTTCACAATAACCATCATTAAACTGATTTGTAAAAATTAATTTTACAAATTTGTAAACTTAATTTTGTAAAATCAATAACCATCATTAAACTAAAAGGTGATTACAAATTTTTAAAATTAATTTTGTAGGAGTTGATGATTTTTCTTTATACCTCTACTTGAGGTCTTTGTGATTAGCCCAGTATTCCTCGGCTTGTTATGTTCATAATTAATGTTTTCAATTGTTTAATGAAAAGTTTCATTTACCAAAAAAAAGAAATAAAAGGTGAAGTTAATGTAGTTTTCTAGTTAATACACAGATGTATTGTTTTTGTTGATGACTCTTTTAAGAGAAATGGGAATACATATGTTTTTGTTTTTTATTTTTGTTTTTTTGTTTTTTTATTTTTATTTTTATTTTTTTATTTTTTTTTTGTTTTTGTAAAATTGGAACAAATAGATAGATACATACTTACATACACTAGTATTTAACACGTGCTTTGCTCACGATGCAAACTAAGTAATGATATGAAACTAAAACATTTGAAGATCATTTTTTTTAGAACAACAAAGAGGACTCAAACAGAGCCCCCAGCCACCCACTCGCCATGAATTTATTGACATTTATATTAATTTTTCTTTTCACAAAATTGTATAATTGTATAACTAATAGATTGGTATTCGATTGCAGATCTCTTTGTTTCCTTTAAAAAAGCAATACAATTTTCTGTCTTAATTATCGCCTATGAAATCTTGTTGACTACAGGATATCTTGGTTACTATAATCGAGGGACTGACTCCACTGTCAAAATCCTTATTTCCTCTATTTTTTTCTTTTGCCTCTTTTACTGTTTCCTTTTGTGCATTTGAACATCCATATATAACATAATTTTATGCAACTCTTGTCAAAGTGGAATGTTTATGGAAGTAGATAAGTTGTAAAATTATTAGTGCATAATTAATGAAGAGAATTTGATTAGTCAGTAAAAGAATATACATGAATCCTTTAATTATGGGTTCATTTTCTCATTAATAGTTATATTAAATGCATTATTTATGGGTTTGGAATGGGAGATGTCATAAATTACTTTATTAGTTAGGATTGTATTGCAATAGTTTTTTTATGGAAAAAAATTAAGATACATCAAAACTAAACTGAAAACCCAAAAGCATAGCAAAAGCATGAGGATTAATACTTAAAGTCAGAGATAAAATGATCTGTAAATTTGGAAATGCCTCTAATGTGCAAAATGTCACCACCAGGTGTTGCTTTTAAGCTAAAATTCAGTTATTTTCTATCTACAATGAGCTCATTCGTCAAAATGCACCAGCTGCTTGGTCTAAAATAGTTTGGGATGGGTGGTTATATCCTAAGCACTCCTTCATCTTTTGGCTTGTTGTTCATTCTAAAGTGTTAACAAAAGACAGGATGTGTCACATGAGGATACTTGTCACAAATCTTTGTGTCCTATGCACGTATCAGCATCAAGAAACCTGCAGGCATCTTTTCTTCGATTATGAATACTCAGCTACTCTCTAGAACAGAGTGATGGACTAGATGAAATATAGGTGGAAATCTTGCAACTGGGATTGTATTATTGGATGGTATAGTACGAGACTGAAGGGGAAGGGGTTTATGAAGAAGTTTAATAGATTGACATTATCTGTATCAGTTTATGCTATATGGAAAGAAATGAATCAAAGAATCTTCCAACAAAAAGCTAAAGACCTTGAATCTGTATTTCGGACAATGAAGCTTCTAATTCTTTCTAAAGTCCTGAATGATGATTTTCCTCCTCACATAAAAGAAAGAACTATTCAAATATAATATTTCTTCATAACTACTCTTCCAGTTAATTCTCTAGAATGTTTTGATGTACTCAAACTTCTGAATTTGGTCATGAATAAAATTTATTTCATTGACCAAAAGAAGAATGAGGATTAACGCTGCTCATTATCAGACTGTAAAACATTATGTGAAAATGATGATGAGTTTTAGAGCAATACCACAAAATCATTAATTTCCTTAGCACTTCGGATCAACACATGAGCCATTATATTCTCTATTTGACAAACTATCTAAAAATCTCATTCCTCGAATCATGTACAACATCATTGAATATCATCCACGAAGTGTTTAAAAATCAAGTGTTCTCCACCCCATTATGGATATCTCTAATTAGCACATTCGTATCTCCTTTAAAAATTATCTTTCCACATCCAATTTCAAGAGCAAATGTAATAGCATTCCACACCGCTTGGAATTCCACATACTTAGAATTACCTCGTATCCTAATATTATGATAAGTATATTGTAATGGTTAGTACTATATGTTATGATAATTTATATACTATTTCTAGACTACAAAAAGATGTTAACAATTATATTAGTATCCCTCACCATGGATTTTTTTACACATCATATGCACATGTCAATATTATAGTATTGGATTAAATGTTAAATGTTTAATTAAATATTTAATTATATAATTATGATATAATTTATAAATATAAGTTATAATATTATTGTATTACATATTAAAATTGTATATTTATTGTGTAATATCTAATATCTAAAGTGAAATATTTATCTTATTTAACATAACACTAATATTGATAAAAATTATAATATATTAGTTCTAATATTTAGTGCATGAATAAATATAGTGTAATAAATAGAATGAATTGAATTAAATTTATGATTAAATTTTATAATATTATTTAGTTCTTAGTATTAGTTCTCATGTCTATTTTAAGAATAATTATAGTATAATAAATATAATGGATTGAATAAATTTTAAGACATTATTGTGAATTATCAATTTTTTTGGGTCAATGAAAATGAATTTTTATTCACTAACCAAATATGAACATGTTTGCTACATCATGAACGCCAAAAAAGTCTGGTAGTAGACAAGAAGAAAAAAATTACATTCTTTCCAGCTTCTCCTTCATTTGAAGAAGAATATTTTCATTCAAAATTTTAGAATAGATGGACATTTTGATTGCATGGAAAAGTTTTTCAGGCTCACGAGCTTTGCACTGAAAAATTCTTGTGTTTCTCTCTTGCCAAACCATGTACATTGCTGCTAAGAAGACCATTCTTTTTAGCTTCTGCATAAAACCCTTACCTTTGAGTCTATGGTTGTACCATCTAATAAGTTAATTCTAATCACATGATCTCCAGGAGAAATCTATCCAATTCATAACCTTATTCCAGACATTTGCTAAAAACTGACATTCAAAGAAGAGGTGTGCACATGTCTCAACATGAATGTTAGAACACAGAACACATTGGTTTGTGCTCAACAAACCCAATCGACATAATCTATCCTGTGTTAAAAGTCTAGAATGATTTGCTAGCCAAAGTATGAATGAATGTTTAGGATATTGTAGACCCCTCCAAACTGTATCAACCCAGGCCACAGAGGGGACATCTTGATTTATAGCTCTGTATATAGCAGATACCTGGAGCTTACCACCTTTGCAGCAACCTAAAACAACTTGTTGAAAATTTCCAGCATCACCAAATTTATTGATCATCATGTCCCTCAACTTAATGAGTTGCTTCCACATCCAAGAGTCATTCACTTTTGATTGAACTTGTCATATTGTTGAATCTTGTAAGTATTTGCCATGTATCCATTTTATCCAAAGCAAATCTTGCTTGAGGTGAATCATCCATAAGAGTTTGACTGTCGTTGCATAGTTCCAAAGTTTTGCTGAGTATAATCCCAAGCCTCCTTTCTTCTTCTCCTGGCAAATAACATCCCATGATAATAAGTGAATGTTTGGTGCCCATAGAAAAGAAGAGCACAAACTATCTATTTTTTCTAACACTCTCACCGGAAGAATGTAGTTGCTAGTCCAGTACATTAATTTGTATTCCCATGATTACAGATTTCATCATTTGGAGCCTCCCAGCATATGAAAGCTTCATATTTTATTGCCAGCTCTAAAATTGACCAGATACTTTACTAATCAAGGGAGAACAATTAATCCATCGAAGATAGCCTTTTTGAAATTAAAGGCATACCCAAGTATCTCATAGGCAAGGATCCCTCTGAAAACTACAAATATGAGCTTATCTGATCCTTTAACCTCTCATCAATGCCATTCAAAATAACACAGCACTTATTTGGATTTGCCTCCAAACCTAAAATTTTACTAAAATCTTGAAGGCACTGGTGTAATTTAGCTACTGAATACAAGTTAGCTTTGTAAAAGAGAAGAAAGTCATCCGCAAAGATTAGATGTGTAATACCCAGTCTTGAGCATTTAGGATGGAACTTAAATAATCTGTCATCTTTAAGAACACTTAATTTCCTTAACAAATATTCCATACCAATCACAAATAAGTAGGGTGATAGGGGGTCACCTTGTCTTAGACCTCTTGCTCCTTTGAAATATCCATGTAAGGATCCATTGAGAGACAGTGAGTATTTTGGAGCAGTGATGCATTTCATAATCCATTTTATCATTTTATTTGGGAAACCCAGACCTTGAACCATGGACTTGAGAAACCCCCAGCTGATTGTATCAAATGCTTTCCTTAAATCAATGTTCAGTATGGCTCTAGGGGAGGTATGTCTTCTACCATAGTGCTTGATGAGTTCATGAGCTAATAGGATGTTGCTTGAGATAAGCCTCCCATTGACAAAAGCATTTTGAGCCTCATTGATCAAACTCCCCATTACTTTCTGAATTCTATTGGCAATAATTTTTGATATGATCTTATATACCATATTGCAACAAGATATCGGTCTAAAATCAGAAGTTGTGCATGGATTATGGATTTTAGGCACCAGGGTGATAGTTGTAGAATTGAACGTACCTAGTAATTTACTAGACTTGAAGAATTCTTCCACAGCCAGATATAGATCTTCATTGATAACTTCCCAAGCTATTTTGAAGAATGTGGAATTATATCCATCGGGGCCAAGAGCTTTATCTTCAGATATAGAGAACAAAGCTTGCTTAATTTCCTGTCTGGTAATTGGGAGACTCAGAGCATTCCTTTGAATAGAAGAGAGAGTAGGCCCTTTGGAAATCACATCAGGATCAAGTCCTTGAGTAATAACTGCAGTACCCAGGAGCTTTTCATAATACCCTGTGAATTCAGATATAATCCCAGGCATATCAGAAATTCTGACACCATTTTCAGAACATAGAGATAACACCCTGTTATTATGCCTTTTAGCCTTCGTAACAGAATGAAAGTACTGAGAATTTTTGTCTCTATGCAGTCCCCATTTGATGTTAGCTTTCTACCTGTAGAATGAAATCTCACAGTCAAACAGTTTTGTGTATTTTTTTTAACACAATCTTTCTCTTTTACAATCAAGTATGAGTTGAAGAGGTCAAGACTCAATTGGTTTTGAGTGGCTAACAGCTCTTCTCTAGCTCTGAGAACTTGTTCACTTATATTCATAAAATGCTTCTTGTTGAGCTCCTTTAGTTCAGGCTTAAGCTTCTTTAACTTTGAATGGAGTCTGAACATGTTATACCCAATAAAGCTTTGATCCCAAATAGTCTTGACAGTAGAGAGAAATTGAGGATGATTAGCCCACATATTTATAATTTTGTCTTTTACCCTCAAAAGTATCTTCGCCAATAGTTATTAATGTTGGGGAATGATCTGAGCATTCTGGCATCAAAAACTCAGCTTGACTTGTTGTATATTGTTGAATCCATTCTTCATTAACCAGTATTCTATCCAATCTACTCCAGATTCTTGCACTATCCTCTTGTTTATTGCACCATGTGAAAAAACAGCTAGTGGACTTTATATGCAACAGCTGGCTTGAACTGATGAAGTTTTGAAAGTCTTCAATATCTGTCTCTATGACCTGAGCACCCCCAAGTCTCTCTTCACTGCTGATGATTGCATTAAAATCCCCACTTACTAACCAGGGGCAGCTGGTCCTTTGCTTGAATGCCAGAAGATTCTGCCAGAGATATCTCCTACCCTCCATTTGATTGAGGGCATAGACAATAGTAACTAGACTGCAAAACAACCCATCCTTTGATTCTATTGAGCAAGTGATATATTGTTCTGTAGAATCCACACACTGAATATTCAGCAATTCATCATCCCAAAAAATCCAAATTCTACCATTATTTGCTTGTTGAATATTAGAAATCCATTTCCAGCCATTTGCAACTTTCTTGGCTATAATTTGCATCTTATCCCCTTTCACTTTAGTTTCCAATAGAGCTATAAAAGAAAGTTTATATTCTTGGATGAATCTCTTAACTATCAAATGTTTAGAGAACTTGTTAAATTCTCTAACATTCCAGACAGCAGAATTATCAAATTTTAGAAGGGTAAAAGAGGCAATCAAAAGTTTTAACACCCCAGTCCTCTTTTATATGTAGTATAGATATAAATAGAGATGTAATTACTAGCAAGGGGTTTGGTACCACATATGTTAGATTTAACATATATGTACTGAAAGTGAAGCTTTAAGTTATTACCAATCCTCTTCCAATAAAAAATTCTAAGTTTATCTCCTAATATCAATCATGAGTGTAAGTTCTTGTCTTTCTTTCTTTGTCTTCGTGGGGTTCAGGGGATGGATGATTAAGATAGGATAATATGGATGATTAAGATAGGATAATAATTAAGGGAACAAAGGTGATCAGACAGTCTCTTTCAAAAGTGTTATCCTTGGTATTCAAAATTACTGGATTTCTAATTATGTTCTGCCAGTGAAAGTGCTTCAGAAAATTGATGAACTATGCAGGAATTTTCTTTGGGGCAATTCTGAACAAGCTCACAAAATTCCTCTTATTTCATGGGATCAAATTTGTTTGAATAAGAAATCTGGAGGTTTAGGCATCTATTCTGCATCTAGATGGAGTATGGCTACAACACTGAGGTTACTCTGGAATATACATGTAAGCAAAGAAAGCCTATGGATCAAGTGGATACATGGTACATATTTAAAAAACTGTGATGTCTGGCATGTTCAAGCAAAAAATAGTGATTCGTGGATGTGGAGACAGATCTTGAAGGTCAGGGATAAGGCCCAGGGACATTTTGGAAGTGTTGAAAATCTGAAATTGATCATTCAGTCTTGTTGCAGGAATTCAAAAATACAACTGTCTGATCTATATGATGCTATCTCCCCTGTATCTACCTTGGTGCCCTGGTTTGGCACAGTTTGGGAGTCCTCTAATTACCCCAGGCACTCATTTATCAGTTGGCTAGCAATTCAGAACCGTTTGCTCACTCAAGACAGATTGATTAGGAGGGGTATTATTAATATAAATTGCTGCAGGTTTTGCTCTGGTTCTGAGAGCAGAGATCATCTTTTTTTCGAATGTTGCTACTCTAGTGATGTTTGGGTAAAGGTTATGAACTGGCTGCAGTTCAGGTGGCGATCGTGCAAGTGGGATCAAGTTTTGAACTGGTTTTGTTCCAAGTTGAGGGGGAGGGGCTTTAAGCAAAAACTAAAGAAATTGGCTCTTACCTCAACAATTTATAGCATATGGAATGAGAGGAATACCAGGGTTTTTCGGCATGAATTGAAGTCAGCTGATCAACTGTTCAAAGAGATTAAATTCAACATTTTTGCTATTATACTTAATGGTCCTTTTGCTGTTGAAAATAGAGAATGGATATGTGCTTTATAGGTTTGAGTAAATGAGATGTAGGTGTTATGGAATGTTTTGTAATTCTCAGTTCAACTGAGATCTTGATATGCTGTATTTTCACATTTGGAAGATGAATAAAAGTTACTGTTCATTGACCAAAAAAAAAAGACAGTCCCTTTCATTTATGGATACAATATACATAGCATATACATATATGTAATTATTAAGAAGAGTCCTTTCCAATGTCCATACATAGTTTGTTGCCAACAAGGGGGAAAAAATAGGTTGCTTTGCATGTTACTCCTTTGCTTTCCGGTAAGAGTGTTATTTGAATGAAGTGTAGTTTAACCGTTGGCCTAACACCTCGTCCTGCAAAGTGTGAAATAAAAAAACACGTACACACAAAATTAAATAGTTAACTTCTACGTAATGTGTTTAAAAGGTTGGAAGAGCACACAAGATTTGAAAATATCATGATAAATATAGTTATATATAGGGTTTCTTCATTCTTCTCTACTTTTCGCAGTAACATTTTTTTCTACACTTGGAAAACAGTTAGTGGTTTCTTTCTCAGAGGTCTTTGTTGATTGTGCAACATTCATTGATTAAAGTAATCAAGAATATAAGATAACAACCGCAATAATGATTCATCTTTCCATTTATCACCATTTGTTTTGACTTTTCATTAATATATATAATTAATGAGCGCTGTTGGCTAATCATAGTGCTTTTCAAATGCATATGGATGTATATATAGGTCTCTCTCTCTATTATGTACACACACACAGTTGGAGCATCGATCACCCAATGAGAAGTTTGTTAAGAGTATGTATGACTTCTCACTACTGGAAGAAATATCAATTCGTTCAAGGAATCCTTTCACCACTAAGAGCATCAATTCTTGCCATAAAACACATTAATTGAGTACATAAACTAATATATATTGCAGCTCCAAACAAAGGATCCTTCATTACAGGCAGACAATTAATGCTAGATGGCTCCTTTTTTATTTGAAAATTTTCCCAATGACTCAAAATATAAGACCAACAAGAGGGAAAGGTGAGGTGTCCTCCTCCTATTGCATAATGAATTGATCATCATGCATAATGAGTTGGCCATCATTAATGATGGCCAACAAATTATGCAATAGGAGGGAGACACCTCACCTGTCCCCCCTATTAATCCCATATTTTGGGTCCCTGTAGCAAAGCTCATACCCCAAAAAACTAATCAGCTCCCTCATTGAGATTTACTCTTTTGCTTTCTGTTCTGATATTTCTACATCAAAGAGAAAATAAAGATCACGAGAAACCCTCAGATGAGTTTTATCTTTTAAGGAAATGTCATGTTAAATTAGCAAAAAATTGCCCCATAAGTTTATTTTTCCCTTGTAACATATGGAACAAGTTTGAAAGAAAAACTCAACAAATGAGGTTAGACTTAGGGGTTTCTGGGTATTAAAGCTAACCTAAACTTCTAAACCTATATATGAATAGTACGAGGAGTCCATCTTAACCAACAAAAGCCAACAAGCTCTCAGGTCATTCCAACAACATACCTACCTTTTACCTAACAACATGCATTCTATCATCTATATGTGTGTATATATTAATATCTGTCTTTTTATTTCAATAATTTCATCGAAAAAGAAAATTTCCATCATATAAAAAAGCAAAATAATAATCATAAAATTATTACATGATATCAGATCTTTGATCTATGGTTCTGAAAAGTGTTACAACTACATAGTTTTGGTGGATAAAATTAAGAAGAAATGTGTGCATTATGTGTTGCTATAGTGCGATGGAAGGGCAACAGTACACCTTAAAGAGGGAGTAGAGGTTAAGAAAGATACAAAAAGGAAGCTTCCCCTTTGGGGGAAATCACAAATTAAGTTAAATTGTTTGTATTAGGTACAAGAAAAGGAACTGAGTATCTCAAATGAAAAGGATACATGCTTCAAAATGCATGATGTACTAACCATGATGGAAATCTATCACCTTCATATTGTGCTTAGAAAACCAGATAAAATTTCTTTCTCCCTTCCCATACAGTCGTTTGGGAACTTAAAGAAAAAGACATCAGTTTGAGAGGTAGCGTTATTATATCATTCAGAATTCTTCAAATCAGTTATAGATTTAATAAAGATGTACAATTTGCCTGTTGTTATTAGTTTTAAACATATCTTTTTACCACTTAACATTTTAAACGTGAATTTTCGAGGGATCTACCCATGAAATTAAAGGTCTACCTACACACTGATATAACAGCTAGTCTATATCTTTAGATGCAAGTTCTTTCACTAGTGGAATTTGAAAAGCAAAGGTGACTAAATCAGTCATGATCTGAATTTGACTGAAAGTGGTACTTAAAACCAAGACCTGTAACAGTCTTCGGCGCAACAAATATTTGGCTAAGAAAAAATTGATTCTTGATAACTACTCGAGAGAGAAAAATGCCGCTAAGGTGTTGGTGTTCGCTGACTCCATCAACATAAAGCGAAAGCTAGGCTGTTGGAAACTGAGTGAATCACGGTATCTTTGATATATAGAATATTGCGTGTAATCCAAGCGAAATCGACAAAAGAAATGTAAAATATAACAATCGATTAGTCAAAAAGGAAATGATATATGAAGAAACAGCTATAGTAGGACAAAGAGTGTGGATATAGTTTCAGACATAATACAAGAATTAGTACAGTTTATAACTGTAAATCGTTATTGTCATGGTGATCATCAAAACCACTTTAATCACCGTCATAAGTTTGAATGAAACTTTTATGACCAACTTACACTTTATTCCAAGATAAAACATTGAAATTCTGTAAAGATGGTACATTGTTGATTACTTTCTCAGACTTCAGAACTTTTCAAATAATTTGGAGACAGGGAAAAAGTATAAAAGTGTAGAAAATAACTACACTCAAATAGTGCATGCATGTACAACATTAATATTACACACAAAAACAAAGTGGACAGAAGTGAAAATGCTTCAAAAAATAATCAATCATACTCAGTGATACTAAATTTTGTGTGGTTTTTAATTATAGCATCTAACTGAAATTGTTTAATTCATATATGTATTGTACATCCATATTCTATCTTTACAGGTTTTATTTTTGCTAGTATATATAGTTGTCTTTGAGGTTTGAGCTTAGGTACAGGTTTACTTAACAAAATGTTAAGTGTTGAGGTTTGAGTATGCAGTTATTCCTGCTATTGGTTATGAATAAATCTACTAGTCATACCTCGAAAAAAAAAGAGAAAAAAAAGAGAAAAAGAAAGCATAGTCTTCAGGGCATAAGGAAAAGAACGAAGATCTTTGTGAATACGATCAAGAATTGTGCACTGGACTTATGCCAACAGGACGATGATTGAATGAATGAATAATAAGATAGAACTTAAGGACAAGCGGTAGAAATGTGGAGTACTTGTGCTCTGGTACACTACTGGGAGCATGTTCTCAATTGCGAGAGATTGAGTGCTATGAAGTGGAAGAAGCACACACCAAATATTATAAAAGGTCGAATTTTTAAAGTCATTGTGAAATAATTAATACTTGATAACTCTATATTTGTATGTTTCAACGAAATAGTACCCCGTTAATTTCTGTCATCAAGTTGAACAATATATAGGCAAGTTGAATAGGCCGCTGATTGCTGAGGATAGGGGACTCTTGTGGCAATAGTAGCCATGCCACTAATCTTATTCTATTATTCATCTAGAATATCCATACACATCTATACGCGCACTTCAAATACATAAAAACTCATCACTTAACTACTCACAAACTATTGAGCACCGTATGTAACTTAGATGGTTGGAAGGTTCCAATACAGTTCCCGGTGGCTTTATTATTTAATAAAAAACTATTCACAAAATATTTGGATTGTGAGGATTATAAGCTTTATTTTGGAAACGCAATAGACAGGGCCGGAGACTATGCAGATGTAGAAATGGAGAGGCCGATCGGATATCGTTCTGATGCCGATGAGCCTTGACAATAACATGTAGATAACAAGCTTGAATCCACAAGCCCTAATTTTCCCAAGTTTAGGGAAGAAAACAATGGAAAAATTTCTCTTGATTGAATAATTGAAACAAAAGTTAATTCTCGACTTACAAAAGAAACTAATATTTATAGCCAACTAACCATATCCTAACCCTAATAAAAAAGAAAGTCTGAATTTAAAAGGAAATAACCAAAATTATGAAACTTTCCTAATCTGTTTCCGAATCGACACGAGGCGTGCCGAGTAGTAACGCCTTTCGTGTCGACTGGCATGTGTCGACTAACACTGTCATTCGTGTCGACTGGGGTGTTTCGTCTTGTCCTGTCATCTCAACTGTCGACTGGGATGTGTCGTCTCGTCTTGTCACCTTGACTCGAGTTGAGATGTCGAGTCGTCGTCCGCTGATGTCGTTTCAGCTGCTTTTTTCTCGTCTCGTCCAACACTTGATCTCCTGTATCAGTCCCTCCTTCTTCGGAAGGACTCGTCTCTGAGTTTGCATCACTCGAATACAACTTGATTGAAGGATGATAATCAGAAATATCTACCACGTTAAATGTCGCCGACATAGCCATTCCTTCTGGAAGATCCACTACATATGCATTATCATTGATCTTCTTGAGAATCTTGAACAGGTCATATCGTTTCGGCTTAAGCTTGCTATAAGTTCCAGCCGACATTCGTTCTTTCTACAAGTAAATCATCACCGTGTCTCCTTCATTGAACACCTTAAGTCGCCTCTTCTTTGTCTGTTCATGCCTTGAACTTTGCATTAGCCTTCTCGATCTTTGTACGCACTTTCTCTTGAATGTTAAAAGCATTCTTTGCCATTGAACTTGCTGCCTTGCTGAACTTGCTACTTGTTGGCAACTTCAACAAATCTTGGAGATATCGAGGTGTCTTCCTGTAAACAATGGAAAAAGAAGACATACATGTGGAACTATGAACAGTCAAGTGGTAGGTGAATTCAGGTTGAGGTATAGCTTGATCCCACATCTTTGGCTTCTCTCCACATATGCATCGAATCAAGTTCCCCAATGTCCGATTGACCACTTCCATTTGTCCATCCGTTTGAGGGTGGACTGTACTAGAATACTTCAATGAAGTGTCAAATCGTCACCATAAAGTAGTCTAAAAAGTCTCCAAGAACCTAGTATCCCTATCCGAAACAATCGAACTAGGAACACCATGTAGCTGAACTACTTCTTGAAAGAATAGTCGTGCAACATGTAGTGCATCTGAAGTCTTGCGGCACGGGATAAAGTGAGCTATCTTAGAAAAATGATCTACTACCACGAAGACTGAATCCACACCTCTTTGTGTTGGGGGAAGTCCCAACACAAAGTTCATACTCAAATCTTTCCATATATCATTGGGCACATGTAGAAGAGTATGCAAACCAGTATTATGTACTTGTCCCTTTGCAACTTGGCGCACTTGACAGCTCCTCACAAGCGTTGCTACATCTTTCCTCAAACCTAATAGTATCTCTCTTCAAGACTCAAAACAGTCTTGTATCGCCCAAAGTATCCGCCAAGCCCGCCACCATGTAAGTCTCGAACTTACTTTCCCTCAATGACGTCTTTGGAATACAAAGCCGATTTCCTTTAAACAGAAAGTCGTTCATAATAATAAAGTCTTATGTGGGTCGTCTTGTCAAACACTTTGCCCAAACCTCCTGAAAGCCTTCAGCATCAACATAAAGATCTTTCAAACTATCAAAAACAACAACTTCACCTCGCAATATACTTAACAAAGATACCCACCGACTCAAAGCATCGGGCATCTTATTGTCGATTCCTAACTTATGTCGCAAAGTAAAATTAAACTGTTCAAAGTATGAAGCTCAACGTCCATACATTTTGTTGATATGTTTCTGATTCTTGAAGTGTTAAAGAGACTGATGATCAGAGTAAATCACGAAGTCGTTAGCAATGAGGTAACTCTCCCAAGTCTTCAAAGAATGAAAAACAGCATACAACTTCTGCTCGTAAGTACTCTGATAATCACATTTTTATTACAATTTTATACCCTCATTATCTATTTTATATGAATAAATATACCACTAATAATTGTTTTTATCTTTTAATTGCAGATTAATAAAGAATAAATTCCAAAAATCCCATCTCTCAATAAAGACCCTTGAGTAAATGAAGAAATAAGAGAATTAATGTTGAAAATCAAATGCCATTGGATGCAAGGAATCAAGTGGGCCGGATTTGTTTCAAGACTCAAGAAAAAAGATTTGAATTTTCTTATTTGGGCCGGACTGCAGATCATTTGGGCCATGGAGCTCATTTAATCACAAATGATGCCAAGACCGGATTTTGGCTTGTTGCAGCTCTTCACTGTTGGATTTCGAAAATCAAAGGCAATGGACTTTGAACTAAGGAGATTAATTGGGCCGCATTTCATTTTATATTTTTAAAATCAAATGGAGACCTTCATCAAGCCTTGCTGCAGCTTGGGCCGGTGCGAAAATTTGATTTGGAAAATCATAATGGGCCGAAAATCTAAATGCAATTGATTGCTCCATGGACCGGTGGACTTGGACTTCCATTTCTATTTTTTTTGAAAATCAACTCATCAAATAAACCGGACTTAGGCAGAGACTGAAGACCAGCTGCAGTTTTGAACTTTCTTCATGGGCCGGACTTTTCTTTTGATTTTCAAAATCAAATGAAGTGGGCCGGTGGTTAATGAATTAGATTGGCTTAATGCAAAGATTTGGACTTAATTTCTTCATTGTGGACATTGCTGCAGAATTTCTCCCATGGACCAACTTGGATTTTTATTTATTTTTGAAAATTATATGGGCCTCCTATGTTGGGCTAGAGAAGAACAAAAAGCAAATTCAAAGGTGGAGATTGTTGCTTGGGGCTCAAGACAAATCCAATGGCTCATATTCATTGAAAATTACTATAAATAGGGGTAGAGAGTGAGGGGTTAAGGGGGTAAAAATTTTTGTAACTCCTTTTGGAGAGTTAATTGAGAAGGCCTTACAAAATTATAACTTTAGTTACAATTAATAATAATAATTTTTTCACCACTTTAAATTTTTCTCTTCTTCTCTTTGTTGGATGATGAAGATGAAGATGAAGATGGAGAATTATTTGAAGGTTTGTATTTCTTTCTTTTTCTCTTTTATTGCTTATTAGTTTAGATTTATTTCTATGCTTGTAGTTAGATTTTATTTTCTTGTTAAATAGCCAAGAGGCTAAAACCCTCTTGTCTTAGATTTATTTTATGCTTATAGAGTAGATTTATTTTCTTGCATTTAATTCTTGTAATTTTATTTTGTAATTAGATTTTGTAATTTATTTTGTAGTTAGATTTTAATTTCTTGCACTATTCACCTTGAGGCTAGAACCCTCTTGGGTTTAGTTTTTATTTTTTTTTATTTTGTTGATTCGCCTTTAGGCTAGAACCCTCTAGGGAATCACCCTTTTCTAAGAAGTGGATTTAATTTTAGATTACCCATATCTATAATTGAATCCACCATCTTTAATTTCTTGCATTTTCTTTTATTCTTGATTTTTATTTTCTTTTTCCTTCTTGCCTTATTGATCATATATATTCATTCTTTGTCACATCCACTCTCACTTATATTTCGTGCCGATTTACACACTATCACTTCCACTCTCTCTATCTCTCCACAATCACATTCACTCATCACTCCTATTTGTCACGCACACAACATAAGAACCGATTTTATATTTTCTCCTACAAAACACCTTCCTCGTGGGATCGATATCTTAAATACTATAACTTGACACGGTTGTGCACTTGCAACCTTTTTGGTACATGTTTATGCCGCATCATACTCCACTTCTGTCGAGCTTCATTCAACTTCTCACTCAAGAACGCAATGAGGTGCTTCTCTTGAGAGAGAACTACTCTAATACCTACACCACAAGCGTCACACTCAAGCTCAAAGAGCTTGTCGAAATCCGGAAATGCTAAGATAGGTGCAGTGGTAATCTTCTCCTTGATAAGGGAAAAAGTTGCATATGCTTCATCGATCCACTCGACAACACCCTTCTTCTTCAAGAAATCTATCATGGGAGCAACTATAGAACTGAAATTACGAATAAAATGCCGATAAAAAGATGCTAATATATGAAAGCTCCTTACTTCAGTAACACTTTTCGGAGTCGGACATTCCTTGATTGCCTTAACCTTATCTTTGTCGACTTGTATTCCCTGCGAGCTCATCACGAATCCCAAGAACACAAGTTGAGTCGTCAAGAACACACACTTCTTAATATTGATATAAAGTTCATTCTCTCTTAGAACTTGGAAGACCTTTCGGAGATGCAACATATGCTCCTGTTCATCTTGACTGTAGATGAGAATGTCATCAAAGTAGATGACTATAAATCTTCTAAGAAATGCTTCAGAATTTGGTTCATCAAACGCATAAAGGCTTGGATCGTTCGACAATCCAAAAGGCATCACTAACCATTTGTAGAGGTCCTCGCTACTCTTGAATGCAGTCTTCCACTCGTCGTCAGGTCTGATTCGGATCTGATGATACACACTCCTCAAGTCAATCTTCAAAAAGATGCTCGCACCTCCCAACTTATCCAACATGTCGCCCAGCCGTGGGATTGTGAACCTGTAGTGAATTGTAATATTGTTAATGGCTCTACTGTCTACACACATCCGTTAGCTCCCATCCTTCTTTGGTGTTAACAGGGAACTGCTCATGGATTCATACTTTCTCGAATGTGGCCTTTCTTAATAAGGTCCTCAATGGTGTCCTGTAAAATCATCTTCTCCTGCGGGTTCATGCGATAATGAGGGAGATTAGGAAGCACTAAACTCGGGATGAAATCAATGTGGTGCTGAATATCCCTCATGGGTGGAAGACCCATTAGCAACTCTTCAGGAATAAATACTTCGAACTCCTTAAGCAGCAATTTCATCTTCTCTGGGACCTCAATAGGTTTCTTTACTTCTTCCTTCACAACTAAAGCAAACCTCTATTTCAACTCCTTTGACTCGGCCAGAAACTCTCCCTTGTTGCAAAGAAAAATACATTTGGATTTTTGATCCTTTGGATTCTTTAGGGAGGGTGGAATTGGTGGTAAAATGATCTTCTTATTCATCCATACGAAAGAGTATTCATTCTTCTTGCCATCATGCTTAGCATCGACATCATATTGCCACGACCACCCCAACAAGACATGGCACGCATCCATGTCCACAACATCACAAGCAACAAAATCACTATAAGTCTTTCCTACTGATAGTGGCACGTGACACAATTCGGTCACCTTCATGGAGGGACCCTTTTTTATCCATCCAATAGTATAAGGCACAGGTTTTGCTTTAGTTGGCAGTTTCAAGTGATCCACCAAGGCCTTTGACAATATATTTTCGTAGGTTCCATTGTCAATGATAAGGGTGCATACCTTGTTGTTGACCGAACACCTAAAAAAAATTTGGTGTCGTTGTGATGAATCTGGTGTCTTCTAAGCGTATAGGAGTTGTTGAACAACACACGACATATTGTCGCCTTTAATCTCGGCAACCTCTGTCTCATACTCTTCATCAGATATTGTGTGTCTGTCCTCCGCCTCTTCATAATTCGCTAGATTGACCTTCAGTCGCTACGGGCACTCGTTGGACTTGTGTCCTAGTTGTAGACATCAGAAGCACTTCCCTACAGTCGGTTTGGCATACTGATTTACTTGAGTCGTCGGGGGTTGTGATTGAGTTGTCAATCGTTCGGCCTACCGTGGAGGAACTGGCCGATCAATCGTCCTTTGCCTGGCCGACTCTCCTCTCGTCTTCTCGACCGAACCTCCCTGTTCGGTTCACCTGAAATATAATGCTTTGGAGGACAATCTTTCCACCTTGAGAGCCATGTTATGGGCTTCGTTCACAAAGTACACATTGTGGATGACCACCTTCTCTTGAATTGAATACTTCAAACCTCTGATATATTTGGCCGCGAGTTGTTCTTTGCTCATAGACAAATCATAACGAGAAATAAGACGGAAGAACTCTTCGGTATAGACGCTTACTGATCTGAGTCCTTGACGGCATTGCTTGAACTGGTCATAGAGAATTTATTGGTAGTAGGGTGGTAGGAACCTAGCTTGTAGTAACTGCTTCATGCATCGCCAAACCCGAAGTGTTTTGAGTCTGATCCCACCATGTCGTAGCTCCTCCTTTGAGACGATATACCACAAACCTCACCTGGTTTGCTTCGGGAATATTAGCCATCTAAAAAAACTTCTCCACTTCGTAGAGTCAATCAAGAAAAGCTTCTATATCTAGATTTCCTCCAAAGGAATGAAGCTCTACTTTCATCTGATATTCTTGTTCCTGATGATGTCGACCTTGTCGGTGGTAGTTATGATGAGGGTTGAAGCCTCTACCCCAACCTCTGCCATAAGGTTGATCTCTCTCCTCTTTACTCGACATGTTATCATAGCATAGCCCTTCAAATTGGTTACCATAGTCCACTCTGTCGTTACTATAATCATCATGGGGAGGGGGTTGATATGGAGGAGATTGATATGGAGGGGGTTGATATGGAGGTGGTTGGTTTGGACGTGGTTGATTTGGAGGGGGGTGAACTAGAGGGTTTTGAGGATTGTACGGGGGTGGTGTCGGGGTAGCCTAACTCCGAGTCCGTCTAGGTGAAGATCGTCGGTGAAGTTATTCTCATTGTTGAGGTGAAGGGTAAGTCCTTCAATAGCTTGTTGAAGGTTTTAAAGAGATGCCTCCAACGTGCCAAATCTTCCATCCATAGAATCCATCCTCACGGAAAGATCCTGTAGAGAAAGCTCCTTCTTGCTGTCACCTGCCATTGTCGAGGATATTGAAGCTGAAGATCTGATACCACTTGATGCATACGTAGAAACAGGGAGACCGATCAGATATCATTCTGATGCCGATGAACCCTGACAATAACAGGTAGATAACAAGCTTGAATCCACAAGCCCTAATTTTCCTAAGTTTAGGGAAGAAAACAATGGAGAAATTTCTCTTGATTGGATAATTGAAACAAAAGTTAATTCTCGACTTACAAAAAGAACTAATATTTATAGCCAACTAACCCTATCCTAACCCTAATAAAAAAGAAAATCTGAATTTAAAAGGAAATAACCAAAATTATGAAACTTTCCTAATATGTTTCCGAGTCGATACGAGGCGTGCCGAGTAGTAACACCTTTCGTGTCGATTGGCATGTGTTGACTAATACTGCTCTTCGTGTTGACTAGGGTGTGTCATCTCGTCGTGTCATCTTGACTGTCGACTGGGGTGTGCCGTCTTGCCTTGTCACCTCGACTCAAGTTGAGATGTCGAGTCGTCGTCCGCTGATGTCGTCTCGGCTATTTTTTTTCTCGTCTCGTCCAACACTTGATCTCCTGTATCAGAGACAAACTTCATAACAAATTACTGATGAAATAGAGCAGTCTTAGATTAGTTACACATACCATGATTCTCTCAAGTTCAACTATATGATAGGTTGGAAGTCACTATTGTGGTGACCCGTTAATATTTCATTTTCCTATGTCTTCTATACTAATCTTGGAAATACGCTCGTTATGTGAACTTTGAATTTCAAATAATTTACCTTTGACATCTGAAAGTGGTTGTACTAAAAAACATGAGTTATAAAGCCAAATTTGCAAACTTCGCATTCTTTCTCCAAACAAAGCTTAATTTTGAAGTTAACTAGAAAAACATCACATATAGCATTCTAATAGAAACCTCAAATACATAATAGTTATATTCATACCTGTTGGGCACTAACACGCCCACTCGTCGCGGAAGCGAATCATCTCGAGAGAAAATCCTAGTTGAGTTTACACAAAACTCAAGCCAACCTCGATGTTTCTGTTTTGATATGAAACAAGAACATAAGTGAATATCTCAGCAAGGTGAGATATACACTCTTCCTGATATCAAATCTAGATCTGAATATCGAGGGAAAGACAAGCAATGACAAATACACAGAAAAACAATAAAGAAGACACGAGATTTACGTAATTTGGGAAACTTGCCTACGTCCATAGGGAAGGGGGGAGAAGGGATATTCCACTATGATGGAGAACACTGATGACTTGCACAACCCACAAGCTCGTCCCAAAGATGAGGCTTTAATTTTACCCAAGAGAAGATGACATCTTTCATGTACAATCTCTCCAAGCACTCTCTCTTTTCTCCCTCAAGATCTCACCTTTTTCAGATCTGAAAAAACTCTCTCTTTTTTTGTTGATGACAACCCCTCTACTTTGTAAAAAAAACCTAGGAACAAAGTTTCTATTTATATCAAGGAAATAGGGTCCAAAATGAAAACAACCTGTCCACTCCGGTTGCCCCCCGAGACACCCCGAGGTGCCTCGGGTGGTGTCTCGGTGGGTGCCGAGACACCTCGGGGTGTCTTGTGGGCCGAGACACCATGAGGTGTCTCACACTCACAATTCTCTACATCATACGTTATTTGATAAAGCTTAAATTTTGGACGAATACCAGAAGAACACTGTGAACATCACAAGAGAGATCTGAAACACCAAACCAGACCAAAAAACCAGCTACACCATTATATCATGCCTACCTACGTACCCTCTGACCGGGATCAAGCTAATCATAGTTCTTCATAATGTAAACCAGCTACACCATTATATCATGCCTACCTACGTACCCTCTGACCGGGATCAAGCTAATCATAGTTCTTCAGAATGTTCTCCATATAATATCCACCTCACCCCATAACCGTCCCGAAGGGTCATGTCCTCTTGGGCAGATCAACATGGGCTGATATGAAGCAAATCTAAGCAATACTGAAACTGGTTACACGTCACCACCTTGGTCAACATGTTTGTGGGATTCTCATTTGTATGCACCTTCATGAGAGAAATATCACCTTCCTCTATGACATCCTGCACAAAATGATATCTGACATCGATATGCTCGGTACGAGCATGATGAACTTAATTCTTAGCCAAATGAATCACACTCTGGCTATCATACCACAAGTTCACACACTCCTGCTCAATACCCAAATGATGTGGCATAATTATGTAACAAAATTGCAAGTGCACAATTTATCAAGTTATAGTATAAAACATGTCGATCCCACGAGGAAGGTGATTTTAAGAGATTATTAGAAATGGTTCTTATGTTTTGTGCGTGACAATTAGGAATAAAGAATAAGTGTGATTGTGATGAGTGGTTGTTTTGATTTATGTGCAAGAGATAATAAATTGAATTTTAGAGAAGAAAGAACCAAAGAATAAATGAACTCACAAGGCAAGAGTGTAACCTATCAAATTATCATCTAAGCTAAAATTACTATTCATGATAAGAACAACAACATGATAATAATCCTAGAATTCATAAGCATAACCTATCAAACCATTTAAGATAAGCATAGATTATCAAATTCTTCTTCTACCGATTAGTTCTCTAGTTGATTATCCTAACATGAACATTTTAAGTACAAGAGAATAATTCATACAATATAAAAGAAATTAGACTAGTTTCATACAATTCTAAGATTCTTACAAGAATTAAATTCACATCTTAAGAAATAAAAACAAGAAAAAGAAGACTAATTACAAAATTAAAAAGAAAAGAAAAATCTAAACTATGAACAAGAAATAAATCTAATTACAAAGAAAATAAAAATCTAAACTACAAAATAAATTGCAGAAATTAAATGCAAGAAAAATAAATCTACTCTACAAATTAAAGTGCAAAAAGAAAATAAAAAAGACAAGAAAGTAAATCTATACTACAAGCATGAATTTAAATCTAACTAATAAGCAATAATAAAGAAATTACTAAAAAGAAATAAAAGAGAAAAGAAATGCAAACCTTCAATTTGCTCTTCATCTCCATCCTCATCATTCAACAAAGAGGAGAAAGAACAAATTTAAAGAGGAGAAAAATTATTTTTATTAATTGCAACTAATGTTATAATTTGTGAAAGGCCTTCTCAATTAAGAGTAGCCCTCCTCTCCAAATGGAGTTACAAAATTTTTCACACATCTAACCCCTCACTCGCTACCCCTATTTATAGTAAACATCAGTAAATGAGAGCCATTGGATCGAAATCTTATCCAAAAACATTAATTTTCAGCCTTTGATTCGTAATAAACTGCCCAGTGTATTGATACCAGCATCGATACAGGCATCGATGCAGGTATCGATGCAGGCATCGATGCAGGCATCGATGCCTGCCCTTCTCCTGTTGCTGTCCGCAGAGTTCCTCTTCCATTGGCTTTTGGACTTGGATTTTGGGCTTTTGCTTGGGCTTTTGGGCTTCTTGATTTCTTCATGTATTTATTTTGGGCTTTGGCATTTCTTGGGCTTTTCTTCTTTTTCTTAGCTTGGGCTTTTAGATAATTTGGAAATTGATTTTCCAATTGGCTTCATTTCTTCATTTAATCAACGGGTTTTTATTGAGAGATGGGAGTTTGAGATTTATTTTTTATTAACCTGCAATTAAACATAAAAACAGTTATTAGTGGTATATTTATTCATATAAAATAGATAATGAGGGTATAAAACTGTAATAAAATATGATTATCACCAAATCATCTAGAAGACCCCACAACAACAATACTTCCTTCACTCCTTCTGTCATAGCCATGTACTCTGCCTCTATTGTAGAAAGTACCACTGTAGTTTGTAACATCGATCGCTAACTAACTGGAGCACCATGTATTCTGAACACATAACCAGTAGTAGATCGTCTTCTGTCTAGATCATCCGCATAATCTGAGTCTACAAACCCATTAATTTGACACGTATCTCTACCAAAACACAAACTCGTATCAGCGGTACCCTTTAAGTACCTCAGGACCTATTTCAGTGCTTCCCAATGTGTCTTTCCCGGATTCGTCATGAACCTACTAACAACACTGACTATCTGTGAAATATCTGGACGTGTACACACCATTACATACATCAAACTACCAACTACGCTAGCATAAGGTATACGTGTTAGACCCTAGAGGGGGGTGATTAGGGTCTTATGCTAATCTAATCCGATTTAAATGCCAATTAAAACTTATTAACAAGTTATCCTAGCAAGTATGAAATATAACAACTATATATAAGTTAGGATAAGCAAAATGAACAACAAAGAGATATATCCTATATGATAGAAATATGTGTAAGGATATATGAACAATAAGATATATCCTAACAAAGAGATATAGACAATATATGTGCAAGGATATAAAATTAACACGAGGGTGAATTAATCATAAACTAGATAGAGGGAAAAACAACAATGAGCAATTGACAAAGGCAATATGAATAATAAGCACGAATGTAAAAGTACGCCAATGCAATCACAAACAAAACGATATGTTTACGAGGTTCGGTCCCCACGACCTACGTCCCCGCTCCTCACCTCGAGGAGATCTCCACTATCACAACCGGGTTTTCTACGTTCACCCGAACAACGTTTACACCTCACAATACAATCACTATGTAATCACACCTCACACACTAAGTGTTGGTCCTAGCCCGTGTCCTCCTCCTCAAGTGCTCGGTTACAACCTCTCCCTAGGCACGTCAACCGACGCCACTCCTCTTGGATTCAACCCCGTCTCTCACCACACACTTCTCTCGGTGTACAAGTGTATTACAAGTGAATCCTTACAATTAAGCATAATATAAATCAATTTGATTATTCTCTAAACAAGGTGAGAACTCAATTAAGCACAACTCTATGTCACACTATCCCACAACCTAATTATATAATGTATGCAACTACAATAAGCTCAATAGGTTGTGTGTGAACAAAGAGGGAAAACAATATAAACTCAATATAAAATCTAGCTTATGCAATTAAGAACAAAACTTATAAAATGCTAGAATTGAGTTTAAGGAAACTTCTCTATAGATGACAAGAGAGAGGGAGAAGAGTGATTGCTCAAACACCAAATGATGATCTCCACTTGCTCTTGTGAAATTGTCTTCACAAACCAAAACACTCAAATGCTTAAAAGCTTCTTAAACCAAACTTAAACAAACACTAAACAAGTTTAAACCCTTGTTAAACTATTTTAAAACATTCTATCTGGTTGAAAGAAAACAGCAAAGGGGTATTTATACCCACTCCAAAACTCAGCCAAAAACTCAAAACAGAAAGACAAAAAGGCCCCCAGAAAAACTAGCTCAGAAATAGCCGTTGAAGTCTAACGGCTCTATTGTCGGTCGACCGAAAATTCCGTCGGTCGACCGATGAGAGCAAAAACACGAAGAAAACTTTCTGGACTAACGTCGGTCGACCGGAAATTCTGTCGGTCGACCGATTTGAGCTCTCGGTCGACCGGACCGGTCGACCGACGAACTCTCTGTCGGCTACTGAGCACGAGAGCATAGGTTCGGTCGACCGAAAACTGACATATTCAAAAACTGTTTTGCTGGTTTTAAAATTCTGTTTAAAAATATCAAATAAATTCTAAAAAATGTAAAACTTTGGGGAATGATTGTAGACATGATAATAAACATGCTACAGCGACTGGTTATTAGAAAGGACCTCCCAAATGAAAAATATCATCATTTTACAAAATAGTTCAAAAACATGAAAACCTGAAAATTGATATTTTGATATTTTGACTTAAACAACATTTTGAAACTTTAAGAAATGATTGTATAGACTTGATAAAAGATATAACATGTTGTTATGAAGTCTATAACGTAGAAAAACAATATTTTCATAAAATTGCATATTCTATGCAATATATTCAAAAACACTAAATATGATTTCATTAAATATAAGCTTGTTAAAGGTGAAATCATATATAGGCATATAAACATGAAACAAAATAGCATTTTCCAATTTTATTCATTTGTTTCATATATAAACTCGAAAATTATTAAACCAAAAACATATATGTATATATATAAACCAAAACCAAAGCGTGTATGTGTGTATATGATTGAGCTTAAAGTACTAACACACATAATATAAATTCCTAAACTAAATTACCCAAGCAATCTTGATCTTCAATGAAGCTCTATCTTGGTACACTTGCGGATGAAGCTTGAACTTGATCTTTAACTTGAATTGTACGATGCTTCACTCCACAATTCATCCAACCTCCATTGGATATCATCGTTGAAGCGCAATCCATCCAACCTCCAACTACGTTGTTTGTCTACAATGAATAGATAATACAAGCACTAGACAAACAACATTAGTTATAAATTATTTGTTAAACATCATCAAAACAAGAAGGCCAACAATACGTTCTATGTGTGCCTTCTCTTCTATTGTAGTGGGAGATTGTTTACATAAGAGCCTAAAATGTGGATCTAATGGAGTCACCACTGACTTAGCACTTTGCATCCCAAACCTTGTGATAACCTGCTCAATGTAGCCCTTCTGACTCAAAAACAATCACTGATTCGCCCGCTCTCTTCTAATCTTTATACCTAGTATTTTCTTAGTAGCGCTCATGTCCTTCATCTCAAACTCTTTACCAAGTTGAGATTTTAACCTATCTATCTCCACATTGCTTCTTGAAGCAATAACATGTCATCCACATACAAAATAAGATAGATATAATCACATCTACAAAGCTTCCGAATATATAATAAACATGCTACAGCGACTGGTTATTAGAAAGGACCTCCCAAATGAAAAATATCATCATTTTACAAAATAGTTCAAAAACATGAAAACCTGAAAATTGATATTTTGATATTTTGACTTAAACAACATTTTGAAACTTTAAGAAATGATTGTATAGACTTGATAAAAGATATAACATGTTGTTATGAAGTCTATAACGTAGAAAAACAATATTTTCATAAAATTGCATATTCTATGCAATATATTCAAAAACACTAAATATGATTTCATTAAATATAAGCTTGTTAAAGGTGAAATCATATATAGGCATATAAACATGAAACAAAATAGCATTTTCCAATTTTATTCATTTGTTTCATATATAAACTCGAAAATTATTAAACCAAAAACATATATGTATATATATATATATAACTGTATATATACAAAACCAAAACCAAAGCGTGTATGTGTGTATATGATTGAGCTTAAAGTACTAACACACATAATATAAATTCCTAAACTAAATTACCCAAGCAATCTTGATCTTCAATGAAGCTCTATCTTGGTACACTTGCGGATGAAGCTTGAACTTGATCTTTAACTTGAATTGTACGATGCTTCACTCCACAATTCATCCAACCTCCATTGGATATCATCGTTGAAGCGCAATCCATCCAACCTCCAACTACGTTGTTTGTCTACAATGAATAGATAATACAAGCACTAGACAAACAACATTAGTTATAAATTATTTGTTAAACATCATCAAAACAAGAAGGCCAACAATACGTTCTATGTGTGCCTTCTCTTCTATTGTAGTGGGAGATTGTTTACATAAGAGCCTAAAATGTGGATCTAATGGAGTCACCACTGACTTAGCACTTTGCATCCCAAACCTTGTGATAACCTGCTCAATGTAGCCCTTCTGACTCAAAAACAATCACTGATTCGCCCGCTCTCTTCTAATCTTTATACCTAGTATTTTCTTAGTAGCGCTCATGTCCTTCATCTCAAACTCTTTACCAAGTTGAGATTTTAACCTATCTATCTCCACATTGCTTCTTGAAGCAATAACATGTCATCCACATACAAAATAAGATAGATATAATCACATCTACAAAGCTTCCGAATATAAACACAACAGTCATAATCACTTCTGAAAAACTCATGCTTTAGCATGAAGGAGTCAAATTGCTTGTATCACTACCGAGGAGATTGTTTCAATCCATAGAGTGATTTTCTCAAGCAACATACATGATGCTCCTTATCCTCAACCTTGTAACTCTCAGGCTGATGCATATAGATTTTCTCCTCCAAATCTCCGTGCAAGAAGGTCATTTTGACATCGAGTTGTTCTAGCTCAAGATCACCATGAGCAACAATACTCAATAACACCCGAATAGAAGTGTGTTTCACCATCGGAAAAAAATCTCATTGTAATCCACATTTTCTCTTTATGCAAACCCCTTAGCCACTAGTCTAGCCTTATACTTTGTACCGCCGAGCTTAACGATCCTCCTTTCTCTTGTACACCCACTTACAACCAATAACTTTCCTCCTTACGTGCAATGGGACTACCTCCCATGTTTGGTTCTTTCGGAGAGATTCCATCTCTTCCTCCATCGCAACCAACCAACTCTCATTATCCCTATCCCGAATAACTTCTTTGAAGGTGACCGGCTCATCATCCTCCATCGAGTGTGCGTATTCAATCACATTTACTTGCCCATAGTGCTTCAGAAGCTGATCTGACCCCAGCTTCTGAACCTGCTTGTATGCTCGGCTTAGCCTAGTGGAAGCCAAACTGTCTTCGATCTGCTGTTGTTATAGTGCATGTACATTTTCTTACTGAGCCTCCTCCTGTTCAAGCTCATCATCACTCCTTTCCTGAGTGTCTCCATGGTCCTCCTCTTGAACACGATTAGAACCTAGTTGGTCCTTAGGTTCTATGTCAATCACCTAGGACTTTGAAGTCCCAATAGTCTCAACACCATCATTCTCAGCCACCCTAGCTTTTGATAAAGACATCATAAATTTCTCATCAAATGTAACATCTCTGCTATTCACGAACTTGGAAGTTTCTGTACACCAAAGGCGATAGTCTTTTACGCCTGCTGCATACCCGAAGAATATTGCCTTCTTGGCTCTCGCATCAAGCTTTCCCTCGTTATCATGGTAGTAGGCTGTACATCCGAAAATCTTGAGCCTATCATAATCTGCATGCTCCCCTGACCATACCCGATAGGATACATCACCATCCAATATTGAATGTGGAGAAAGATTCACTATGTAACAAGCTGTAACAACCACTTTTGCCCACCATTCTTTGTCTAAACCAGCATATGATCGCATACTCACTGCTTTCTCCCGTAGTGAACGGTTCAGTCTCTCTGTGACTCCATTTTGTTGTGGTGTAGACCTGACTGTTCAGTGTCGAGCAATATCCTCCTGATCACAGAACTTCTTGAAAGCACCATCTGTATACTCTGTATCATTATCAGATCTTAGTGTCTTTAATTTCCTGTCTGTTCTGTTCTCAACCATTGCTTTCCACTTCTTGAAAGTCTCGAATACCTCATTCTTATGCTTAAGAAAATAAACCTAAGCATACCTGAAATAATCATCTATAAACGAGACAAAATACTTAGAACCGCCCTTGGAAGTTGTTGGAGCCGGACCCCAAACATCTGTATGCACATAGTCTAATATACCTCTATTCTTGTGCTTGCCTTTCAGGAACTAAACCTATGCGCCTTTCCGTACACACAATTCTTGTAGAAATCCATGCAAGGTTTCTTTATGTTCTTCAGCAAATCTTTCTTACCAAGCAGATCTAGACCCTTTTCTGACATGTGCCCTAGCCGCTTATGTCATAACCGAGTGTGCTCACATGGGTCTCTACCACTTCCTTCAGTTCTAACTGTTGCATCTCCTATTAATGTCATACTTGAGAGAGTATATAGGTTACCATGATGAATACCCTTCATCACTACTAAGGAATCTCGAACAACCTTCTTTACTCTGTTCTATATTACTATTTTGTAACCACCAGAGTCTAAAGCACCAACTGAGATAAGATTCTTCCGCAAGTCAGGGATATGCCTCACATCCGTCAGGGTTCTGACCACTCCATCATGCATCTTGAATTTGATATCACCAAGCTTCACCATTTTATAAGCATGGTTATTCCCCACCAATACGATTCCACCATCAATACTCCTATAGGCAGTAAACTACTTCCTATTTGTGCGCATATGGTAAGAGCAACCTGAATCAAGAATCCACTTACCAAATATATCTTCACCGTACGTAACAGAATAGTATTCTTTTTTGCTCCCTTTTCCTCCGAGACATAGCTTGCCTAGTTCTTGCCTTCTCTTACCTCGTTTTTCTTATTGTTCTTCTTCCCACCTACTCTCTTATTAGGACAATTGATCTTGAAATGCCCAAGCTCACCATATTTGAAACACGATCTTCCTTCAATAGGTCTTGATTTCGATCTAGACTATCCTCCCTTACCTTTTTCTCGCTCATTGCTTCTTCCTCTTACAAACAATCAATATGCTTGCTCCTTGTTATCACTAGTATACATGTCACTAGTTATAATTTTTCGAAGATCATCCCCTAGAAGCGACATTCTAATCTCATCCATCTTTAAATTGTCACCTACAAGCATTAATGTTTGTACCAGGTTCTCATAACTTTGGTAAAGAAAGAAGTAGCAGAAGTGTTTGATCCTCGTCTTCCACTTTCACATCAATGTCCTTCAAATCCGATATGATTCTATCAAACTTGTTGATGTACTCCTGGATTGATGAGTCTTCCTTTAATTTTGAAAGTATACAATTTAGATTTCAAGTAGATCCGATTTGTTAGACTCTTCGTCATGAAGATACTCTCTAACTTTGACCACATATCCGCCGCTGTTGCCTCTCCGTCCACTAAGAAAGCTACATCCCTCTCAAGGCATAGGATAATCGACGCTCGTGCTTTAATATCTAACTCTTCCCAATCCTCATCAGACATATCTTTGTACTTATTTTCTCTTCCTGCCAAAGCCTTGTGCAATTTCTGTAAAATCAACAAATTTTTCGTTTGCATCCTCCAATAAGAAAAATCATTCTTCCTATTGAACTTTTCAATCTCATACTTTCTAACTTTAACTGTTTTACTGGTAGATGTTATTCTCCGCTTGTTTTAGTAAATCCGCTTCTCTCAGGAATTTCAACAAACACCATATGTGAACCACACAATAACTAAGCACCACCTCAAACGAAAGCTTTACCACCCCCGATTTGAACAAGGGCTCTGATACCAATTGTTGGGCGCTGACACGCCCACTCGTCGCGAAAGCGAATCACCTCGAGAGAAAACTCTGGTTGAGTTTACACAAAACTCAAGCCAATCTTGATGTTCTTGCTTTGATATGAAATAAGAACAGAAGTAATATCTCAGAAAGGTGAGATATACACTCTTCCCGATATCAAATCTATATCTGAATATCGAGGGAACGACAAGCAATGATAAATACACAGAAAAACAATAAAGAAGACACGAGGTTTACGTGGTTCGACAAACTTGTCTATGTCCATGAGGAAGGGGGGAGAAGGGAGATTCCACTATGATGGAGAACACCGACGACTTGCACAACCCACAAGCTCATCCCAAAGATGAGGCTTTGATTTTACCCAAGAGAAGATGACCTCTTTTTTGTACAATCTCTCCAAGCACTCTCTCTTTTCTCTCCTCAAGAACTCACCTTTTTCTGCTCTAAAAAATCTCTCTCTCTTTTTCGTTGATGATAGACCCTCTACTCTGCAAAAAAACCTAGAAACGAAGTTCCTATTTATATCAAGGAAACAGGGTCTAAAACAAAAACAACCCGCCCACTCCGGTTGCGCCCGAGACACCCCGAGGTGTCTCGGGTGCCAAGACACTTCACGCCAATACCATCACAAAACTACTAACACAAAATTAGCTATCACGCCTCAAATGTGCAACATACTTTGAGATGCATGATAACGATGACATGTGCAAAAGTACATGCCAAACCTATGGTGCACTTTCATATTTCCAATAAAATTTTACTAAAAATAAACATAGTTAATACAAAAGTCTCGAAGTAAAACTAAGATCATTGTAATGAGTTGAAAAACTCTTATTACATCAACATAAGCACCTCTAAGATAATTGTGAACTCTTAGCATCAAGCACTCTCTAAAAAATCCTTCTCATGTCCCACCCACTTTGAGCTATCTAATTTTCATTTGGAAAAAAAATGAAAACAATGGGTGAGTTTGCATTCAATGACTAGACAACTTCTTATTAGCAGATGAGACAAGTTTAAGAAACTATTTATGCTAAATTCAAATAAACAAATTACTATAAAAGAATGGATAAGAAAGCATATAAGATAATGGACAAGATTAAAGCCATTTGTTTGCGTGTAGACTAAAGATATGTAGTTTGGGTTTTTATAGGATTTTGATGGCTCTTGAGTTTTGTAACTGATTTGTTCCGGTAAAAATAATAACTCTGCTTGATAATCTAGAATATTTTTTCATCCCTACCACAGTGAAAACAATCAAAAGGGGAAAAACGACGTCTCGGCCAAGGTCGAGACTATCCAGGCCTGGCCCGAACTGTCCAGGCCTAGCCTGAACTGTCCTAACCTAGCTCGGACTATCCTGATCTGGCTAGGACTATCCTGGCCCTGAAAATACTATTTTATGTCGTTTTCTCATTGTTAATTGCCCCGATTCTGATCCAGAGCCTCCCCAACTGATTTGAGGATATCTATAAACATGGTTAAGTTGTTACAACTGATAATAAGATCAAGTCGTTCATTATTATCTAAAAACAAGGCTTCTGAAGCCTATAAATACAGTCCTACGGCCTTCATTTGCACAGATCCGTAATTCTCAAGCCTCGACGAAGCCCTGTCGAACTGAAGAGTGAGGAGCACGAATTTCAGAGAGGAGAAAGAGATCTCGGTGAGCTATTCAGTATAAAGAGGAAGAGTTCAAGAGATCTGCATCAGTTCATCCATTTCCTTAAAATCGTACCTAGCTGCAATTCTTGAGAAGAGTGATTATCTCGCTTTGCCAAGATAGTTATTTCAGTTTCTTATCTCCTTCGTGAGGCAACAAAACCTTTATATTAGATCTGATCAGTCGATAGTCCACGGATAAATCTCGGTACAGGCCAAGATCCCACGCAAGTAGCGGGTAATAAACGTCTGTTGTGTGTGTTTTTAAAAAGTTGTAATTTTTATTTTTATTTCTTGAGATCATTGTAACGACTAAAGTTGTGATGAGTCCATTGTGAAGAGGTCGAGTATGAATTCGACCAACAGAAGTTTGAGGAGTACGTCTCCTCCTCCTCCTCTAGATATTCCTCCCCCTGCAAGCGCATGAGGACCACTTTCCTGAAGAAGGTTCGTTGGTCTTTGGACCTGAAGACTCGGGGTGATAATCTTCACCCGAATACTGCTAAAGCCTCCTCTCCAGCCTCCAGGAAATCCGGATCTGACATTCGTGATAACTCCTTAAAGGTCAAGGAGTTGCTCGTCGAGGGCGCACCAGTGCTAACGAAGAGGGCTCGCCAGAGGTACCGCCAATATCTTGCCCGCCAATTCGCCAAAGCTTTAGAGAAAATGGATGGAATCCTCTACCGAGTGGATTTAAAATTCAAAAAGCTCCAAATGGCTAAGCCGTCGCCACAACAAGCACCGGGATACTCCTCCCAACCCCCAACTAATAAATGGGTTCATGTCAAACGAACCCGTTCTACTCTCAAGGAGCGCATCCAGAAGCGCTGTGCACTTCTTGCGCATGTTCAAATCCTTGTACGAAAAGCACAAGAGTTACAAAAAGAAGAGGTGGTCAAAGAGCCACCAAGATCTAAGTAGGTTTGGGTACCAAAGGTCAAAACAGCGCCTACAACGGCACCGAAAGCAGCTAAGGCGCCTCTACCTGACAAGAGACACCAGACATGTCTCTCACTCAACTCTAGCTCCAATGGTGCTTCCTAGCCTCCATCAATTTCAGATCACATTCCTCTTGCTCCCACACCTCCGGTGAAGCCCTACAGCAGCGTAGATCTCTCCAAGTTCAGAATTCCATTAAAGGATCGCCTTAGTCCTCTACCCGAAGATCGAGGCAAAGCTCCTATTAAGGAACGCTTGGGTCCGCTGAATGATTTCCGAGCAACCATCCAGATTGGGGGTCATAAGCACCCTTCCCACAAACTGATTCCCGTAACCACCCGCTTGGGGGTGCGTGTGAAAAACCAGGAGCCCGTTAAGGTTCCACCTTCACGATGGTGCGATTCCAAATGTAGGACTTCTGCGAATGCCAACATGGCATTACATATTCAGAAGAAAACGTGTTCGTCTAATGACAACGTTATACTCGAATGCTCAAACCAACAATAGATAGGTCGCTCCAGCCATAATACTGATGAGTTGTACTATTAGTCTGGGGGTACGAACAAATCTCGAAAGAGAAGTATCCCAGAATCAAACTCTCACTATCCTTGTGAGAGGCTTATTAGGACAGTATTATCAGAACGCAGCTGCCCCAAGTCTACTCTACAGAGGGTATCGGTATTTCAAAGGCTTCCCTTCAAAGCGTTGAAACTCAAGTCAAGGCGTTTCTGCAAAAGAAAATCAACTGATCAAGAGGACAAATTCCCTGAAGTTACTATCAACATGGTTGACAAAGGAAAGTTATCGATTGCTTCAAACAGCTCTAATCCCGACTTTTCTCCAGGAAGAAAAGTTAATTTAGGAATAGCCCAATGAATGTCTTGGCTCTAGTTGGAAGCCATCAGACATGGGGATTACCTAAGGATGCATGAGGGACTGTCTTCGAAAGATGAACTTTTGGATACTTGTTCCGCAATCGCCTCCAATGGTACAATGTCTAGCATGGGGCGAGCTCGAGAAGTATTCATGATCACTACCAAACAAGTGGCTCAACTTCTTTAAGAAGCATTGGTCAAACAAAAAGTAGATTTTAAAATTGAAATGGAGATGGTCATACAGCGGGTCAAGGATTAATATGCTCAACAACTTCAGGAGTTATCAAATCAGCACAGTAAATCCAGTCATCGCCACACTACTAATCAAGTAGATAGCAACTCAGAGGTAGAGGACATTATCAATGCCGATGCTTCTCCTAATGATAAAGATGCTGGGCTAGGCCCCAACAATAATACCAACACTAGGGGTGGCCCCATCACTAATGATAATACTGAGGCTGATCCCATCGTTCGTCCTCAAAATTGCCCGAAGAAAGATACAGGTGACGACGAGATGATGAAAGAGCTAGAGAATAAGGTCAATGTCTTAATGTCTGCTCAAGAAGTGAGGAAAACGAGCATTCCGTACAAGTATCCAAGAGAGTGGGATTCAATCTCGTACCCGATGAAGTACAATCTAATTAACTTCATGTCGTTTGATGGGAAAGGTTCACCCACTTAGCACCTAATTTATTTTAGGTCCTACTTGGGAGTGATCTCTGGGAATGAACCACTGATAATTCAGTCATTCGTGAGCATCCTTCACAGGGCTGCCTTCGATTGGTATCAACATCTCAAACCGAGGAGCATCAATTGCTGGGACGACATGGAAAGCTCGCTCCTCAACAACTTCTTCGATAATGACACCGAAGTGTCGATCAGAGCTCTTTTGGACGAGAAGCAGGAAGATGGAGAGTCAGTTGACAACTTCATCAAGCGCTTCTGAAACAATGTAATGAACTGCCGAGATCCAATCATAGAGGAGTTTATACTCCAGACCTTCCATCATAATCTCTCCCTCGATGTCCTCGAAGTCATGGGGGTCGTCCCCTCAACCACCTAGAAGGAATTAAAACTGCATGGAGAACAGGTTAAGTGCTTCCTCAGAAGAAAAAAGACCGAGAGAAGCCAACTGACAACGCATGTGGTTGTTGTTGATGTTAATTAGACATCTCAACAACAACCTCAGAAATAACAAAAAAACTCCAGATCCGAAACTCCAAAAAGAGTACTCCTTCCAGGATGACGAAGTTCCAGCCATCTTGAGATACCTCCTCACCAATGACAAGATTGAACTACCGCCTATTAAAGATCAGGAGGGAGCTAAGACGATTACGGATCCAAACTACTGTGTGTACCACAGGAAGGTTCTTCATCCCACCAAGGTTTACTTTGGCCTTAAAAATAAAATCTAAGCCTTAATTGACTCCGGCGTCATAATGGCAAAACAAGCTAATTGAGAGTGGTGTAGACTCCGAAGAGTATACGAGTATAAACTGCTTCTCCATCTACTCCAACAAGGTATACGAGTATAAACTATTTTCCAAACCTCTAACTCGTACATGAGACTAAACTGTTTCCCAAACCTTCCACTGGTATACGAGGCTAAACTGTTCCCTACCTTTGATGGGAAGTTCCTGGAAAATACTACACATGGTATTCTTAAGGATAACCCAAAACTAATAAATTCTTAATCATGATAAAGAATGATTAAGAACCTTCCACTCTGGCTATTTAATCATTTCCAAGATGATTAAAAACCTCCCACTGTGACTTCTCAAGCACTCTTTCGTCGAGATAAGATTCAATGACTTCATCCGATTAATCTTCCCTCACGAAACCCCCACGGTCTAATTTTAGAGTGCTTAATCCCTCACTGATCAAATCAATTGATGGTGGGCCCACTAAAAATTATTTTTGGTTTGATCCACTCAAACTCCCACTGTGTTTATGCACTCAATACTTCCATTGCTAGAATCCAGACATAGTATTAGAAGTTTCAAACCCCATTGTGTTAAAATCCTTGTAATTTGATACCAGAAACTCCCACTGTATTTGTTAGACCCTAGAGGGGGGGGGGGGGGATTAGGGTCTTATGCTAATCTAATCCGATTTTATGCCAATTAAAATTAATTAACAAGTTATCCTAGCAAGTATGAAATACAACAAAAATATAAGCTAGGATAAGCAATATGAACAATGAGATATATCCTATATAATAAAATATATATGCAAGGATATATATAAACTAACACAAGGGGAAACAATAATCTAAACAAGATAGTGGATGAAATAAATGAGCAATGCACAAATGGCAATATAAGATAAATGCAAAAGAAAATACGTCAAAGAAAAACTCAAACACGCAATATGATCACGGAGTTCGGACCTTCTGTCCTACGTCTTCGCTCCCCACTCCCGGGGAGAAATCCACTATCACAACCGGGTTTTTTACGTTCACCCGAATAACGTTTACACCTCACAATGTCGGTTTTTAACGCTCACCGATCAACGTTCACTCCTCACACTCAGTTTTATAGTTCACCGAAAACTCCACAACACACTCGGTTTTCTAGCTCACCGAAAACCTTACACCACTCACAATATAACAAATATAAGTTTGTTCTCTACAATAGATGAGAACACCATTAAGCACAACTCAATGTTACAATATTTCACAACCCTAATATACTATGTATGCAAATATAATAAGCTCAAGTGGGTGTGTGTAACAATGAGATAATATAATCAAATCTAAACTCAATATAAAAACTCCAGAGAGTTCGACGGTCGACCGCGAGCAACAAAAAAACAACAGAAAACTCCAGAGAGTTCGACGGTCGAGCGCGACGGTCGACCACGAGAAATTTTCAGCCGACGGTCGACCGTGGCGGTCGATGGCGAAAGTTTCTACTGCCCACTATGCAAAGGACTCAGGCGCGGTCGACCGTGAACTGATATATGAAAGTCCAGGTTCTGAAAACTGTTTTTCTGATTTTAAAACACTGTTTAAAATATCAAATAAATTCCAAAAAATATATAACTTTGAGGAAAGATTGTAGACATGATAATAAACATGTTACAACAACTGGTTTCCAAAAAGGACTTCCCAAATGAAAAATATCATCATTTTACAAAATAGTCCAAAACATGAAAATGTAAACACACGAGTTTGATGTTTTGACCTAAACCAACTTTTGAAACTTTACAAAATGATTTTATAGACTTGAAGAAAGATGTAAACTATTGTTATGAAGTCTATAAACAATGAATGTAGTATTTTATCAAAATACACATATAATGCACTAAAAACATGATTTCATTTAACTAACTAAAATTGATATTGATGAAATCATATATATGCATATGAGTATGAAACAAAAATATGTTTTCTAATTATATTCAATTGTTTCATAGTAAAACTTGAAAACTATCAAACCAAAACATATATGTATATATATAACTATATATATACAAAAACCAAAACGTGTATGTGTGTATATGATTGAGCTTAAAGTACTAACACACAACTAAATTACCCAATCTTGATTGGTCTTCAATATGCTTGACTTGGTAATCTCGCGGATGAAGCTTGAACTTGATCTTTAACTTTGAATTGCAAGGCTTCAACCCGACATTCCGCCAACCTCCATTGGATATGATCGTTGAAGCTCTATTCCATCCATCCTCCAACTCGTTGTTTGCCCAGAATAAATACAAAAACACAAACACTAGACAAACAATATTAGAAGTAAATTGTTTGCTAAACATCATCAAAACAAGAAGGCCAACAATCTTCCCCTTTTTGATGATGACAAATAATTTACAAAAATGATATATATGCATGAAGGAAATGAACATATAAAAGATAATACACATGCATATAAACGAGGAATTGTATACTCACAATATTTCTCCCCCTTTGACAACAACAAAAAGGGGACAAAAGAGTGAAGAGAGTGAAAGCTCCCCCTATCAATAAGCATAGGTGAGTATCAAACATGTATAGGGATTGCTCCCCCTATCAAAAAGCCATATAGAATATAAGCAATAAAAGATCATGGCAAACATGTGAGCAAGCATAAAAAATATGCTAAAAATCACTCACATTCAAGAGATAATGAGAACATATATAAATATATCAAGATGAACATATTGTCTCATATCAAAAAACATAAAAACCATGTATAAAAAAGATTTATGAAATCACAAGAAGGAAGACATGAGAATCATGTAAAAAGTTTTCAAATAAAAACAAATCAACCAATGAAATCATAAATCGCAAGTAAATCATATAAGAACATAAAACGAAATCATCATTGATTTTCAAAACTCAAGAGAGGAAATTATATCTAGCTATTGAGCTAGTATCAACCCATATAAATATTTTAGCATCCAGTAAACAAGATTTGGGAATAAACACCCAATAAATCCGGAGGGTTATATGAACACAAACCTCTTATCAAAGTCAAAACAAATAATCATGAAAACAAAAGATTTGATCAATTAAAAATTTGTTTTCATAATCAAAAGATTTTAAGATATAATTTTCAAAACCAAAAAAAGGAAAAGTAAGAACACTAAAATTTTTGGTTTAAAAATTAAATTTGTTTTGGTACCTAAGAACTCTTGGTACCAAAAGATTTAGGAACATGACCCCTATCATTAAAGCTCAAAGCCCTTAGGTTATGAACCCATTTGGGCGCATTTAGTGCACTAACACGGTCAAAGCAATAATGAAAGAGATCCATTTGTTTTTGTGGACCATTAGCTCATGCACGGGAATTATTTGCAAACATAGGTTGTTCTTTAAAATTATTTTGCAAACGGGAAACTCTCCTCAAATCAAAACAAAACTTTCCTAAGTGGTCATCTCTACCACAAACATCACATTTAAAAATATGTGGTCTACTAGAAACATTTGACAAATAAGATTTTTTTTAAAATCAAAACAATATTCGGCCAAATGACCAAAACGACCACAATGATCACACTTGAACACACCAGCATGCTTATGATGAACTTTGTGAGAATGAGCATGTGAATGTGTAAGTGTACAAGATGAAGAAGCTACATGAGATGCACAAGGAGTATTAGAATTCTTATGTTTATGTGCATCATAGAAAAATTTAGCTAAATGACCTTTTCGGCCACAAATAGAGCATTTGTAAATTTTGCTATATATGTGTGCATAATGAGTGGATGATTTTGACTTAGCACACATATTCATAAGCTTCTTATGGTTGTCAATGCATATTTTCAAAGTTGAATCTAAATATGAAATGCGATTATTCATAAGATTCAAATCTTCATTTTTAGGCACATATGCATTTTTATTAGAAGTAGAACATAAATATTCATTTATAAAAGAAGCTGTATCATTCTTTATGTTCTCTACTTCTAACATAGCATCAATCTTAGCATGAGATAGGCTAGCAATAGATAAGATCAAATTTTCATTTTCCAAATTTAATAAGTCATTGCTTTCTTTAAGCATAGCATTTTTATTTTCAATGACATCAAATTTGGACACTAGCTTCTCATGATCGGATTTTAAATTATCATGCTTGCATTGTAAATCAACAAAATCTTTATGCAATTTGTTAAAGGCATGTAATAATTTTTCACTAGCACAAGCAAGTTCATCACTAGATAAATCATTATCGGGTTCGAACTCGCAAACCTCACTAGGGCTATCGCCTAGTGGCCGTGTGCATGATGCTCCGTATGAACTTGAAGTCGGATCCTCCAAATTTTGTTGAATCACCTCCAAGTCCCCTTGATGTGCTTCTATAAATTTCTAAAGTTTGTAAGCACTATCAAAATGAACAAACTTGTTAGACATAGATGAATTAAAAGCATTTAGCAAATATTCTAACAAAATATTGTTCATTGTAAACATACGATGATCATTCTTATTCCACTTGGATTTCTCCAAAGTGGGCACAATATAAGCATCATCTATAATTTCCCATAAATCAAAGTGTTTAGACAAAACAAAAAGTTTAAATCTAACACACCATTGGGCATGGGGGAAATTATCTAATCTAGGAGTAATATTGATGGCATAACCTAAACCATGCATATCCATAATATAAAAGGCAAGCAAGATACAAATAAAGATCAAAATTAGATTTGCACAATAAGCTAACTTGGATCTTTAACTCAAGACGATTAGACCTTAAATCAAAGAGCACCAAGCTCTGATACCAATTATTAGACCCTAGAGGGGGGGTGATTAGAATCTTATGCTAATCTAATCCGATTTTATGCTAATTAAAATTAATTAACAAGTTATCCTAGCAAGTATAAAATACAACAAAAATATAAGCTATTGGATAAGCAATATGAACAATGAGATATATCCTATATGATGAAATATATATGCAAGGATATATATAAACTAACACAAGGGGAAACAATAATCTAAAAGATAGTGGATGAAATAAATGAGCAATACACAAATGGCGATATAAGATAAATGCAAAAGCAAATACGCTAAAGAAAAACTCAAACACGCAATATGATCACGGAGTTCGGACCTTCCGTCCTACGTCTCCGCTCCCCATTCTCGGGAAGAAATCCACTATCACAACCGGGTTTTCTACGTTCACCCGAATAACGTTTACACCTCACAATGTCGGTTTTCAACGCTCACCAATCAACGTTCACTCCTCACACTCGGTTTTATAGTTCACCAAAAACTCCACAACACACTCGGTTTTCTAGCTCACCGAAAACCTTATACCACTCACAATGTAATAAATATAAATTTGTTCTCTACAATAGATGAGAACACAATTAAGCACAACTCAATGTTACAATCTCTCACAACCCTAATATACTATGTATGCAAATACAATAGCTCAAGTGGGTGTATGTAACAATGAGATAATATAATCAAATCTAAACTCAATATAAAAACTAGCTTTAAAGAATGATAATCAAATAACTAAGCAAATGTGAAGCTAGATAGAGTTTAGAAAACTTCTCCAATAGATGACAAGATGGAGAGATGGAGATTGGAGCCCAAACAAGAAGATGATCTCCTCCACTTGTGAAAACAATCTTCAAACCAAACAAACACTAAAAACACACTTAAACCCTTGTTTAAAAACTTGTTTAAAACATTCTTGGATACTTAATAGAACTGAGGAAAGATGGGGTATTTATAGAAACCCCAAAGCCAAGAGAAAGCCAAGAAAAAGACCAAAAAACCACTCAGCAACGGCTCTGGAAACTAGCCGTTAGAAAGCAATGATTTGTTCGGTGGTCGACCGCGGTGGTCGATCGCGAGCAACAAAAAAACAACAGAAAACTCCAGAGAGTTCGACGGTCGACCGCGGCGGTCGACCGTGAGAAATTTTCAGCCGACGGTCGACCGTGGTGGTCGACCGCGAAAGTTTCTACTACCCACTATGCAAAGGACTCAGGCACGGTCGACCGTGAACTGATATATGAAAATCCAGGTTCTGAAAACTGTTTTTCTGATTTTAAAACACTGTTTAAAAATATCAAATAAATTCTAAAAAATATAAAACTTTGAGGAAATATTGTAGACATGATAATAAACATGCTACAATGACTGGTTTCCAAAAAGGACTTCACAAATGAAAAATATTATCATTTTACAAAATAGTCCAAAACATGAAAATGTAAACACATGAGTTTGATGTTTTGACCTAAACCAACTTTTGAAACTTTACAAAATGATTTTATAGACTTGAAGAAAGATGTAAACTATTGTTATGAAGTCTATAAACAATGAATGTAGTATTTTATCAAAATACACATATAATGCACTAAAACATGATTTCATTGAACTAACTAAAATTAATGTTGATGAAATCATATATATGCATGTAAGTATGAAACAAAAATATGTTTTCTAATTATATTCAATTGTTTCATAGTAAAACTTGAAAACTATCAAACCAAAATATATATGTATATATATAACTATATATATACAAAACCAAAACGTGTATGTGTGTATATGATTGAGCTTAAAGTACTAACACACATAATATAAACTCCTAAACTAAATTACCCAAGCTTGATTGGTCTTCAATATGCTTGACTTGGTAATCTCGTGGATGAAGCTTGAACTTGATCTTTAACTTTGAATTGCAAGGCTTCAACCCGACATTCCGCCAACCTCCATTGGATATGATCGTTGAAGCTCTATTCCATCCATCCTCCAACTCGTTGTTTGCCTAGAATAAATACGAAAACGCAAACACTAGACAAACAACATTAAAAGTAAATTGTTTGTTAAACATCATCAAAACAAGAAGGCCAACAGTATTGACACAGTAATTTGTGCAAATCGACACTCTCACTGTTATTTGTATCACCTCACTTCCATCTTGGTCAAACCTTTAAACAATAAGGACCACAATTAAAATCCCCTCTCAATTCCTTCCATAAACGAAAGGTCCACAAATTGAATGATCAAACCTTTAAACAGTTAGGATTATTTCAATCTCATCTTGCTCAAACCTTTAAATAGTTAGGACCACAATCAAAATCCCCTCTCGATTCCCTCCATGAACGAGAGGTCCACAAATTAAACAATAAAACTTTTAAACAGCTAGGATCGTTCCAATCTCCCTTTGGTCAAATCTTTAAACAGTAAGAGCCAAAGCCAAAATCCCCTCTCGATTCCTTCCATGAACGAGAGGTCCATAAATTAAACGATCAAACCATTAAACAGTTAAGATCATTTCAAAATCTATCTTGGTCAAACCTTTAAACAATTAGGACCAAAATCAGAGTTCCCTTTCGATAAACGAAAGACCTCCACCCCCATCAGGCGATCATACCTTTAAACAGTTAGGATCATCTCAATCTCCCCTCTAGTCAAACCTTTAAAGAGTTAAGGCCAAGATCGGAATTTTATCTTGATAAACGAGAAATCCCCCTTCAGATTTGTTAACCAAACCTTTAAATAGTTAGGGTTATCTAAATCTTTTCGATTCTCAGAGTGGAGATCTCACTTTGAGTTTCTCTTTCAACAGGAGATAGAATATAAAAAATTTCCTCTCCAACACCAGGTTCGTCTTTGTCTCAAGAGAAGACACTATTTTATAGCATTAAAATCCATGTTTTCATGCATGGGGGACTTTATCTCAATCCCTAAATAGAGATAAGCAGGCATCTAACACATATTGCCGATTAATCTTTTACCGTGAAAAAGACACTAGAATTTATGTCTGGTGAATTTTATCTCAATCCCTAAATAAAGATAAGTCTATGCCTAACACGCGTTGCCAGATAGTCTTTTTTATGAAAAAGATACCAGAATCTATGTTTGGGGAATTTATCTTGAGCCCTAATCAGAGATAAGTCTACGCCTAACACGCGTTGTCGGTTAGTCATTTCCCGTAAAAATGACAAAATCTATGTATTCAAAATCATAGCACCAAGTCTAAGAGAGTTTATTCTCTTAGCACAATATTACATGTGAAACAGGTTTAATAATTCACATGCTAGCCCGATTCAAACGGTAATCGGTAAAGGTAAGTCAAATACGTTGATGGTTGAGGGTTTGCCAAAAATCCTATGAGCATCCCGTGAGGGATGATTAAGTCTATATATTCAATATCATAGCACCAAGTCTAAGAGAGTTTATTCTCTTAGCACAATGTTACATACGGAACGGACTTAAATAATCTACATGCTAGCCTGATTCAAACAGTAATCGGTAAAGGTACGTCAAACCCGTTGATGGATGAGGATTTGTCAAAAATCCTATAAGTACAATAGCCACTGACGCACCGGCTTTATCAGTTGGTCTCGTAACTTGAACATACAAGACAACATCAATATCGCGTGAAGAAGCCCCTTAGTGGTTATAGTCGTATCAACTCCAATAGCTGGTCTGATAATCATATTTTATTACAATTTTATACCCTTATTATCTATTTTATATGAATAAATATACCACTAATAATTATTTTTATCTTTTAATTGCAGGTTAATAAAAAATAAATCTCAAACTCTCATCTCTCAACAAAAACCCATTGATTAAATGAAGAAATGAAACAAAGAAGCACATTGGAAAATCAATTTCCAAATTATCCAAAAGCCCAGAATGAAGTCGTGTAGCCTGTAGAAGCCGGAGAAAATCAAAAATCCAATATGAAAAGAAATCATATTCAAAATGGTTGGCCACAAAGAAACGACGATATCTCCTAATCCGGAAGGCGGAATTTAACATATAATATATGAAAATCGCCTATCTCGACGAGACGAAGCTATCCGTGAAATCAGAATTTGGAAATAGTGGGCATCGATGTCGGCATCGATGTGGGCATCGATGCTGGCATCGATACCTGCATCGATGCCTGCATCGATACAAGATTACTGTAGCACGCGTCAATGGCTGATTTTGCTTGTCTTGGGGCTCAAGTTTGATCCAATGGCTCTTATTCACTGATGTTTACTATAAATAGGGGTAGAGAGTGAGAGGTTAGAGGTGTGAAAATTTTTGTAACTCCTTTTGGAGAGGAGGGCTACTCTTAATTGAGAAGGCCTTCCAAAATTGTAACTTTAGTTGCAATTAATAATAATAATTTTTTCACCACTTTAAATTTTTCTCTTCTTCTCTTTGTTGGATGATGAAGATGAAGATGAAGATGGAGAATTATTTGAAGGTTTGCATTTCCTTGTAGTTAGATTTTATTTTTCTTGTTAAATAGCCAAGAGGCTAGAACCCTCTTGCCTTAGATTTATTTCATGCTTATAGAGTAGATTTATTTTCTTGTATTTAATTCTTGCAATTTTATTTTGTAATTAGATTTTGTAATTTTATTTTGTAGTTAGATTTTAATTTCTTATACTATTCACCTTGAGGCTAGAACCCTCTTGGGTTTAGTTTTTCTTTTTGTTTATTTTTATTTTGTTTGATTCGCCTTTAGGCTAGAACCCTCTAGGGAATCACCCTTTTCTAAGAAGTGGGTTCAATTGTAGATTACCCATATCTATAATTGAATCCACCATCTTTAATTTCTTGTATTTTCTTTTATTCTAGAATTTTGTTCTTCATTCTTGATTTTTTTTTATTTTCTTGATTTTTATTCATTTTTCCTTCTCACCTTATTGATCATACTCATTCTTTTTCAAATCCACTCTACTTACACTTTGCACCTATTCACACACCATTTTCACTCTCTCAATCTCTTCACAATCACATTCACTTATCACTCCTACTTGTCACGCACACAACATAAGAACCGATTTTATATTTTCTCCTACAAAACACCTTCCTCGTGGGATCGATATCTTAAATACTATAACTTGACACGGTTGTGCACTTGCAACCTTTTTGGTACATGTTTATGCCGCATCAAGTTTTTGGCGCCGTTGCCGGGGAAGGTGCTTAAGTAGGTTTTAATTATTTTGGTTCTTTAACTTGTGTGTTTATTGTGAAAGAACTACTTGGAGATTAAAGATCAAGAATTGGAGATTGAGGAATTGGATATTCGCTTGTGGTAAGTCTTCTTCCTTATATTTTCAATTCCACACCTTTAGTTAGTTTCTCACAATTAGTGACAATTAGGATCTTAAAAAAAAAAATTATTTCCGTAGACCATAATAAAATTCACCCTTCACTTTGACATTTACTAACAAGATAATAAATTCAAACAAATCCCCCCTTCTCATTTGTTTGATTGTTAACCCTAATTAAAAAAAAAGATTTTTCTTTTCCATCCTTTTTAGTTGCTTTTAATTCATAGGGTTGCATTTCATATAGTGTAGGAATTCACCAAGTGATTTGAGCATCTTGATTTGACACACACTTAAAAATATTTTTAAGGGCAAAACCCCATAATCAAGATAAGGTGAGGGATTTCATCACCCTTTCCTTAGCCCAAAAATCACTAATTCCTCACTACACCACCCAAGCCTAATAAAACTCATTAGACGTTGGCCCCTAAGGATTCGAGCTCAATAAGGAACAAGAAATCCTTAAGTGAACCGGTTTAAGTTTTCTCAGATTAGTTGGTGTCTAAGGCAAGGTTTAGGGGTTGCGTAAAGCGCTCCGCAAGGAAAGAGGTACTTAATTGATCTTTGATCACCCTCTAGTACTATCCTTACCTGGCTAACTACCTGGGTAAAACTTTGATCTTTTCACTGTAGGAGTTTTTGGTTAGGAGCTGGTCTAGTTGAGTTAGGCTAAACCCTAGAATTAGAGTTGATTGAAAAGTGATTGTTTTGATTTGTTTCAGTTAGGATTTTTCTTTTTCTTTATCTTCTCAAAAAAAAAACTAATTTAAGAAAAAAAATAAAAAGAAATATTTTGGTGTATGCAACAGTGGATTAGGGATAATACACATCGATTAATTCGCTTTGAACCAATCATAGAAATGGAGCATCCTAATCCACCCGTTCTTCATGATATGTGCTATCCCATTAGGAATGCAATCCCCTCATGCATTAGGCTCCCCGAAACAAATGGAACATCCTACACGATGAACTCCTTTATGCAATCAACCGAACTCATACTTAACTCTAACACTCAAGCCCTAGCTAGATTAGAAACCCATATTGATCAACTAGCTAGTGCCATAAGTGAAGTAGAGGAAGGAGAAATTCTGAGTCAACCCGTGGTCAATCCTAAGGACACTCAAATGAATGCACTACAGTCAGGAAAACAGGTCGATAATCAGGAAAGAACACCTTTAAGCCAAATTCTTGTTCCAATTCATTCTTCCCCTGATAATTCAATTCAGGAAAGACCGAGGGAAGAAGAAGAAGAGTCAGATCTAAGTTTTGAGGAAATTTTCGGTGAGGAGCTAAAAATATTAGGAGAAGCAGATCGGGTTTGTCAAAATAAAGAAACTGTGTTGGACAATTGCTGTTTTGAACTGAATTTTGAAAAACTCTTTCTTGATGAACTAAGATTTTTGGAAAATAAACAACAACCAAATTTTTACACATCAACCATGAATCTTGGGGTTGAGAAAATTGTTAAAGAAAAATTGGTTGTTAGAGAACAAACATTCACAAATCAAGAATCTAAGTCCAATATGCATGACACCAATAATACCTACCTTCCATTGCCACAAAAATCATTGAACACCCCGGAATGCTTAGAATTTCAGCACATTGTTGATTATATCATGTTGAATTTATTTAAAATCCGTGGGAGAATTTTCAGCAATAAGGTAGGATTCAATGTAGAATATGAACTCTTTATGTTGAATATTTCATTCTACATTGTTTATTTTGTTTGTTTCAGAATAATAAAAAGAATTTATTCTTCTCTCATTTGAGAGTTTCTTGTTTAGTTGTTAAAAAAAGAAAAAAAAGAAAAAAAAAAGAAAAAAAAGAAGAAAAAAAAAGAAGAAGAAAAAGAGAGAAAAAAAAAAGAATAAATTTTTGATTTCATCCTCCTCAGACAAAAGGTAATTACAGATTTTTATCAGCCGACCAAATGTAAGTGCTTCACTTCTTATCTGCTTTACTTTATGCATCATAGAGTTGCATTGAGGACAATGCAAAATTTAGGTGTGGGGGTGGGAATTAGTTATTTTTTCTCTTTATTTTACATTTTAGTTACATTTCCTTCTTAAAAAAAAATTATAAAAATATCGTCACTTGCCAAATTGATGGAGTTATGTAATAATTGATTTATTTGATAAATTTGAAAATTTCTAATCCCTAGTTGGTTATTTACTTAAGATCACCTTTTATGATAACTCTAAATAAATTTCGTAAGAAATGATTTTCAAAGTAGTATACTTTATTTAAGCCTTAACTTGGATTTTTATTTAAAATAATGAAATTTTTGCATGCTTAACTTAGAGTTGAAAATAATTTTTTTCAAAGTATCTTGATTTACATATTTTCAAAATATATATACATACAAAAAAAAATTGCAAAAGAAGAGTGCGAAAAATGGGAACCAAAAAGAAAAAAAAACTCTTTAATTCAAGGTGATTCTATCTTATAAAGCCTAAGCTGACCGAGTAATTAAGCCTAAGGAGTATTTCCATACTTAATGACCTAAGCCCATTTGGATTGGGATACATTGGCCCAAAACTCGTTAAATGGTCACTTAGAAAGCCCGTTAAAGTAGAAAAAAAATCACCAAGGAAGAAAGAGTTAAAAAAAACTAATAAATGTTTTATAGTTGTATATATGGTCTTGGAAAATATTTTAAATCAAGCAACTTGAAAATTATTTAAAACAAAGAGTTAGCATGTTCTTTTCAAAACTTTTAAATTAAATTTCTAAGTTTGGCTTGGTTTTGTATTGCTACAATGAGAAGATTTTCTTAAAAATATACCTTAGAGTTATATATAAAAATGTTTTCTTGAGTGATAACTGGCTCCAATTAGATTATCTAAAAGTTATCAAGTGAATTTAGTTATTTACTGACTTCTTTAATTTGGCAAGTTGACCGAATTTTGTGGGTATATTCACTGCAAACCCTCACGAGACTACAACTCGTCCACTAGGGTAACCTAGGGGTTTAAAGGCTTGTTGTATGCGCTAAATACAACCGCGATTCCTGCGAAAGTGAGTTAGGATTTTCTTTTTATTTTCTTTGCTAGAGGACTAGCAAAAGTTTAGGTGTGGGGGTATTTGATAATCACATTTTATTACAATTTTATACCCTCATTATCTATTTTATATGAATAAATATACCACTAATAATTATTTTTATCTTTTAATTGCAGGTTAATGAAGAATAAATCTCAAACTCTCATCTCTCAACAAAAACCCATTGATTAAATGAAGAAATGAAGCAAAGAAGCACATTGGAAAATCAATTTCCAAATTATCCAAAAGCCCAGAATGAAGTCGTGTAGCCTGTAGAAGCCGGAGAAAATCAAAAATCCAATATGAAAAGAAATCATATTCAAAATGGTTGGCCACAAAGAAACGACGATATCTCCTAATCCGGAAGGCGGAATTTAACATATAATATATGAAAATCGCCTATCTCGACGAGACGAAGCTATCCGTGAAATCAGAATTTGAAAATAGTGGGCATGAAAATGGAGAATTATTTGAAGGTTTGCATTTCTTTCTTTTCTCTTTTATTGCTTATTAGTTTAGATTTATTTCTATGCTTGTAGTTAGATTTTATTTTTCTTGTTAAATAGCCAAGAGGCTAGAACCCTCTTGCCTTAGATTTATTTCATGCTTATAGAGTAGATTTATTTTCTTGCATTTAATTCTTGCAATTTTATTTTGTAATTAGATTTTGCAATTTATTTTGTAGTTAGATTTTAATTTCTTATACTATTCACCTTGAGGCTAGAACCCTCTTGGGTTTAGTTTTTTTTTTTTTGTTTATTTTCATTTTGTTTGATTCGTCTTTAGGCTAGAACCCTCTAGGGAATCACCCTTTTCTAAGAAGTGGGTTCAATTGTAGATTACCCATATCTATAATTGAATCCACCATCTTTAATTTCTTGCATTTTCTTTTATTCTAGAATTTTGTTCTTCATTCTTGATTTTTTTTTTATTTTCTTGATTTTATTCATTTTTCCTTCTTACCTTATTGATCATACTCATTATTTTTCAAATCCACTCTCACTTACACCTTGCACCTATTCACACACCATTTTCACTCTCTCAATCTCTTCACAATCACATTCACTTATCACTCCTACTTGTCACGCACACAACATAAGAACCAATTTTATATTTTCTCCTACAAAACACCTTCCTCGTGGGATCGATATCTTAAATACTATAACTTGACACGGTTGTGCACTTGCAACCTTTTTTGTACATGTTTATGCTCCATCATGGTCCTACAACCAAAACTCCCCTTTGGTTAAGCAAATAACTAGAGCGATGTCAGGAGAAGATTCGTACCTGTCGATGAACCAACATCAAGGGTTGGTCCCGCAGCCTCTACACTTGGGCCTGCAACACCCCAATACTGGTCACCATATTGAAGATGAAAGTCAAAGTCGATCAAAGCATAGTCATGAGTCAACCTCGTTCAATGTGTTGCGATGAAGGTTAATGCGTCAAAAATTTCTGCCAAAACAAGGCTCAGATTAATCCCAGGTTAAAGGATAATCCTAGGGAGTTCGGTCGTGATTCAGATGTGAATCACCGACAAAGATAATCAGTTCAACATTGACTCAATGACACGAGCTAAAATCAGAAATCAATACATCAGTTTCAGTTCGAGAATTCGACAACGGTCAGATGATAAACGCAGCACTGGAGGAATTTTAGCTATTTGATAAAATACTAAATAGACTGAGAACTAAAAAAATCAAGAACTAAAATTAGTTATAGGCCCTTTGATGCCGATTAAAGGTTGAGGCCTATCATATCCAAAGTATTCTAACCTCTTTTATAAAAGAATGTGGCTAAAACACTTTGGAGAGGGTATCTGTAGGCATCAAAAATTACATATAGGTTACCGTACGTAACTCGAGGCAAAAAGAAAATGATGGACGTTATTATCTAAGTTAAGAAGTATTATCTGACATCAACAAATGCATGAAGCAAGTTGACCAGGTGTACAAGTCAACGAGATGGTCAAATGAGGATGAAACAACTTGACCGGGAGTAACGTTTCGACCGTAAAGGATGAAGTTTCACTCATGTCTCTCTTATCCTATGGGTGTATTGATAATGGAAGGTTGTAGATCTCTTCACGAGCTTTCTAACGTACCTTGGATTACTTCATTTTGAGATCGTACGAGAAAGTTAAAGTCAAAACAAGGCGAGTTTCTCAACCAGGACCGAGACTTTCTCGGCAAGGGTCAAGACTGTCTCGCTTCGAATATGAAGAATCTCAAAAGATGAAAATTGTAGATCTCTCCTCTAACTTTCTAATGCATCTTAAATTACTTCATTCTGACATCATATGAGAAAGTTAGAGTCAAAACAAGGCAATATAGTCTCGGCCAGGGCCAAGATTGTCTGGCTTCGAATCTGAAGAAGCTCAAAAGATAAAAGTTATAGATCTCTCCGCTAGATTTCCAACATATCTTGAATTGTATCATTCTGAGATCGGACCGATAAATTACTGTGAAAATAGTCAAAAGGGGGAAAACGATGTCTCGGCCTGGCCGAGACAGGCGGCCGAGACTGTCTCGGCCTGGCCGAGACTATCCAGGCATACCCCGAACTATCCAGGCATGGCCCGGACTGTCCCAGCCCTGAAAATACTGTTATATGTCATTTTCTCACTGTTAACTACCCCGATTCTAATCTAGAGCCTCCCCAACTGATTTGAGGTTATCTATAAATATGGTTAAGTGATTATAACCGAGGATAAGATCAAATCGTTCGTTCTTATCTAAAAACAGGGCTTCTGAAGCCTATAAATACAACCCTAGGGCCTTCATTTGCATAGATACAGAATTCTCAAGCCTCGGTGAAGCTCTGTCAAACTGAAGAGTGAGGAGCACGAATTTCAAAGAGGAGGAAGAGATCTCCGTGAGCTATTCGGCATAAAGAGGAAGAGTTCGAGATATCTGCATTAGTTCATCCATTTCCTTAAGATTGTACCTAGCTGCAATTCTTGAGAAGAGTGATTATCTCGCTTTGCCGAGATAGTTACTTCAGTTTCTTGTCTCCTTCGTGAGGCAACGAAACCTTTAAATTGGATCTGATCAGTCGGTGGTCCAGGGATAAACCCCGGCACAGGCCAAGACTTCACGCAAGCAGCGGGTGATAAACGTCTGTTGTGTGTGTTTTCAGAAAGTTATAATTTTTATTTTTATTTATTGAAATCATTGTAACGACTAAAGTTGTGATGAGTCCGTTAATAAAAGAACCAACTTTCCATCAAAACAATTATTATTTTCTTAATTTCACAGTCAATTATCAGAATCTTAATTCTCGATAAGTTATTCATGAATGTAAAAGTCACATCATAGGTCATACTAAGACTACGAATTATAGCCCAGTAAGCAAGGAAATGTGTAAAACATATCACATAACAGATAATTCTCGGGAATTGAATGCACCTAACACTGCCATAAGTTACTGGCCAATTGCAGATTGGTCAGAATAAATTTCAGAAGGACCAATACAGAGGGGCCAAATGAAGGTGCATTCACCATTTGGAAGGCAGAAATAATCCATACTGGACTATATGAGGGTTAGAAAACATCGAGATTACATATCAAAAGAGTAATACTTTGCATATCAAAATTTATAGGTATTTTCAAATAAAGTTGACAAGGTAAAGCTCCTCATTTTAGTTAAAATAGTTTACGGATTTTTATTTTTTTTCTTTTATCAGATACTAAGTCATGAAAAATCTTTGAATTCGTTAAACTGTTGAAATATGTTGTAAATACTTCATCAAAAAATTTCAGATAAAACAATGCCCATAATTATTTGAAAATTTATGAGCGCCAAATTTATTTTTCATATTTTATATAAAAATCAAATTTGCTTTTCATATATTGTATGAGGCTGAATCGTATCATAGGATAGATCACAACAAAAATAGGTCAAATTTTTATATACATGAAAATAACATATTATTTATTTTTCAATCACAAGATAAATCAAATATAATACTCATGCAATTTCATATTGTAAAATACTAGTGAGAAATAAAATCACCTCTAGTGGACACGACTATCCTAAAATATTAGTGTCCTGGATATCAACTAGATCCTATAATATAAGATGTAAGACTAATTATTAATTCAGAACAAACATATATTATAAGGTAAATCAATTCATAATCTAGAGCCTAATAATTTCAAATATAACTAATAATAATTAAATTTAGCAGTATATATGAGTTTATTGCTATCTTTAGCAATTCATCAAAATTTTATAACTCTCATATACTACTTTTTGAACTTCCTAGTAATTTATGATAATGCAGGGGGTTATAGGGAATTTATTAAGTCTAAAAGTTATCTTTTATTTTTCAGATTGGACTTGTTTGCAACTGAGTTAATGACAGGGGCCTAACAGAGATTTTCTAAGCTTTTTTCAACCATAACTTATATTACTAAGGTCTGTTTCAAAAATTTTACATGGTTCAGGGGCTTAAGGGAATTTTCCCTCCCTTTATAGTACTTCACCTGATCATCTTCCTCCTCCTCCCTTCTTCGTTTCTTTTTCTTTTTTTTCGTGGGTTTTCTTTTATTTTTTTTCCTTTATTTCATTCCTCCATCTCCTAATTTCTCGGCTTAAAAGAGAAGGTGAGTTGTGAGAGACGGAGGGCTAAAGGGTTCTGAGCTGCTAGGGATTTCGTAGGATTGGGTTTCCAGAGATGAACAAAAAAAGAACACCTCATCTTGACCGTCCCCAGCTTCTAATAGAAGGAGGCCAACGACTCTCCAGGGGCTGTAATCGGGACAACTGGGTAGGTGATTTATTTTTTTTATTTATATATTTTATCATTTTTTCATATATATGTATTTTTTTAAATCTTGGCTATTACACTCTCCCCACCTAATAAAAAGTTTTTTCCTCGAAACTTAACATACCTATATCTCAAAAGAGTTCTAGATATCTTTCTCGCATAGAATCTTCCATCTCCCAGGTTGCTTCTCTTTCAGAGTGATTCTTCCATTGAACTTTCACATATTTGATTATTCGACGACTAAGCACATGTTCCTTATAATCCACAATACGTTCTGGTCTTTCCTCATTGGTCAAGTCTGGTTTAAGCTCTACTGGAGACATCTCAATGATTGTATTTGGATCTTGAATGAACTTTTGCAGCATCGATATGTGAAATACATCATAAACTCCAGATAAAGATGGTTGTAATGCTAATCTGTACGCCACTGGACCAATGCGTTCTAGAATTTCAAAAGGACTGATAAATCTCGGGCTTAACTTTCCTTGGATTCTAAATCTTTTCACTCCTCAGGTAGGCGAAACCTTCAAGAAAACATGATCGCCCACCTGGAATTCTAATTCTCTTCTTCTTTAGTCAGTATAACTCTTCTGACGACTTTGTGCTATGCGAAGACATTCCCGAACTAATTGAATTTTATCAATTGCTTGTTGTATCAATTCTGATCCAAGAAGTTCTTTTTCTCCAACATCATCCCAATGAATAGGAGACCTGCACTTTCTTTCATAAAGAAGTTCATATGATACCATCTGAATGCTAGCTTAGTAACTGTTATTGTATGCAAACTCGGCCAAAGGAAGATAAACTTCCCACAACCCTTTCATTTCAAGTACATAACATCTCAACATATCTTCCAGTGTTTGAATTTTCCGTTTTGATTGGCCATCTATCTATGGATAATAAGCTGAGCTAAAATTTAGTTTAGTCTGCAGAGCTTTATGCATATTTTTCTAGTATTCTGATGTGAACCTAGGATCTCGGTCAGAAACTGTTGATATTGGTACACCATGCAATCTTACTATCTCATTAATATATATTTTAGTCAGCTTTTCTAATGAAAACTTTATATTGATAGGTAAAAAGTATGCTGACTTTGTCAACCAGTCTACGATCACCTATATTGCATCATTCTTTCTTAAAGATTTCGGAAGGCCAGTGACAAAATTCATGGTGATCTTTTCCCATTTCCACATTTGTATGTCCAAGTTATGGACTAATCCAGCTGGTCTTTGGTGCTCAGCCTTTACTTGCTGGCAAGTGAAACATTCTGCCACATAGGTGGTAATTTCCTTCTTCATATTATTCCACCAATATATATTTTTTAGGTCTTTATACATTTTTGTTGATCCAGGATGCATAGTATACAGAGAATGATATGCCTCCTTTAGAATCTTTTTCTTTATCTCTGGTATGTTAGGCACACAAACTCTAGTTCCAAATCTCAGTGATTCAACTTTATGTATCTTAAATTCTCTTTGAGTGCCTTCTTCCACATCTTTTTTTATCTTCAACGGTTGAGGATCATTCTGTTGGTTTGCTTTAACTTCATCCAGCAAAGAAGGTTGTATTACCATATATGTTAATTTAACTCTAATTTGGTGGACTCTAATTTTAATTCCAGTATGATCCAAGTCTTCTAATATTTTTCTTTAAGAAGCAATTAGGAAAGCTAAATTACATGAATTCTTGCGGCTCAAGGCATCAGCAACAACATTTGTCTTACCAGGGTAATAATTGATGGTTATATCATAATCTTTCAGAAGCTCCAACCATCTTCTTTGCCGTAAATTCAACTCATTCTGGGTAAATATATATTTTAAACTCTTGTGGTCATATTTTATAATATACTCTATATAAATAATGTCTCCAAATTTTGAGAGCAAACACTACTACCGCTAACTCAAGATCATAAGTGGGATAGTTTTGTTCATAAGGCTTTAACTGTCTTGAAGCATATGCTATGACTTTTTTATTTTGCATAAGTACACATCCCAATCCTTTTCTAGAGGCATTACTATAGATAGCAAAGCATGTGTCTCCATTGGGTAATGCAAGTATTGGAGCAGATACTAATCGACTTTTTAACTCTTGAAAGTTTTTCTCATATTCATCTGACCAAATAAATTTAACTCCTTTCTGAGTAAGACGAGTTATAGGTGAAGCAATACGGGAGAATCCTTCCATAAATTTTCTATAGTAGCCAGCCATTCCAAGAAAACTACGGATCTCCATCACGTTAGTTGGTCTGTCCCATTTAACAATAGCTTTTACCTTTTCAAGATCCACAGAAATTCCTTCCTTAGAGATTACATGCCCAAGAAATGTTACTTCTTCCAACTAGAATTCACATTTTTTAAGTTTCGCATACAGTTGTTATCTCTTTAATGTGTGCAGCACATGTCTCAAGTGTTCTTCATGTTCTTCCTTGCTTCTTGAGTATATCAAAATATCATCAATAAATACCATAACAAATCGATCCAGGAAAGGTTTAAATACCCTGTTCATAAGATCCATAAATGTCGCAGGTGCATTTGTGAGCCCGGATGGTAAAACTAAAAATTCATAATGACTATAGTGGGTTTGAAATGTAGTTTTTGGCACATCTTATGGCTTGATTTTTAACTGATAGTAACTAAAATGGAGATCAATCTTCGAAAATACTTGAGTTCCTTGTAGTTGTTCAAATAGATCATCAATTCTTGGTAATGGATACTTGTTCTGAATGGTTACTTTATTCAACTCACGAAAGTCAACACACAATCTCGTACTTCCATCATTCTTTTACATAAATAATACTGGTGCACCCCAGGGTGACACACTAGGCCAAATGAAGCATTTATCTAAAAGTTCTTGCAGTTATATCTTGAGTTCTCTCAATTCAGCAGGTGTCATTCGATAAGGAGCCTTAGAAATAGGACTCGTACCAGGTATGTTTGGTGGAAAATTTGAAGTAAAAAAGAAATGAAGGAAAATTGATCTGTATTCCTTTAATCTCAATTATAATTGGATTTCCTGATTACAAAAGAGAGGAGAATTGATCTGGATTCTCCCTTTTGTTTAATTCTGGATTCTTCACGGTAGCGATGAGATGCCTCCCTCGAATGCTCGGGTCGAGTTTACTTCTCGTTGACGATCCGACGTCTTATTTTATCGGAATGTGATCTTCTCCTCACGATTTGACATTGTGAAGAACTTGCGTGGCAAGTTTTAGAACTCTGAACGAGTTTGAAACGCTATGAAAGAGTCGATTTAACCAAAATCGTTCTATAAGCCAAGGTTGAAGAAAGCTCATGTTGCTGATCTCCAAAGCTCCAGCAATTCCCCCCAAAGATCTCTTCTTTGCTGCCAAAAAGAAGGATCAAAGATCCAGCTCGAACTAACCTGATTTATTAGTTATTTATAAGGTATTAAGGGGTGTAACCGCCCCCTTAATTCGCTCCTAAGTGGGACTAATGGAATGTAACTGCCCCCTTAAATCACTCCTAAATGGAGTTGTGATCCCTTCAGATCGTGGGAAACGGTTTTAAAACCGTTTAGCTCGTGTTTGAACGAATCAAACGCAAAATCCGCATTCTGGTGTGAATTTTACGTTCAAACGCAGTGTCTGGAAGCTGAACGCAGCGTCTGGAAGCTCGTTTGCAGCAATTGGAAGCTGCGTTTGTAGCGATTTGGAAGTTGCGTTGGCAGCTTTCAGAGGCTGCGTTTGTGGTCGAATATGAGCTGCGTTTGGAGCTGAATGTGAGGTGCGTTTGCAGCCAGGTTTGACCTACGTCCGCAGTCAAATTGGTATTGCGTCTTGATGATGGTACGCAGGGAGGACTTCCACATCTTGATTTGAAGAGACCATCGATTTGTAGTCTCTTTCTGTCAGAACGTTACAAAGATCGTCGTTTTGTAATCTTTGCTTTAGCTCTTTGATATATGAGAGTCGTCAGATTGTAACTTTGCTTTAGCTCTTTGATATATGAGAGTCGTCAGATTGTAACTCCCGATGTTGATTGTGAAGGTTGTTGATTAGAGCTTTCATCAGTTGTTGTGAAGGTCGTCAGATTGTAACCTTCATCAATCTACATGAAAGTCTTCAAATTGTAGCCTTCTGGAAGTCATCAGATTGTAACTTCCATCATCAGTGTTTGATGGGAAATCAGCTATCTATTATGATTTTTAGACAGCCTACAAGGTACTAGGTCAATTAAAAATTCAATTTCTCTATCTGGGAGAATTCCTGGAAGTTCATCTGGGAATACCTCTGGGAACTCTCGGACAATTGGTATTTCGTCTAAGCTTGGTTTTTCATCATCAATCATCTTAACTAAAGCCAAATAACTCATGTTAGCCCTTATGTTTTGATGATGTTTTACAACCATCATTATCGGTACTAATGGCTTGTTGAGTGAAAATGTAGTGAATACGTATATCAAGCTTGTTAGTGCCATGTATGGAGGATTGGATGGAATATGCGCTACAATGATGATATCCAAAGGAGGAGAAGGCATAGTGATGAAGCAACGTTCATTCAAGAACACTAAATATAATAAGAAGCTTCATCCAACTCAAGCTATATCAAGACTCAAAGAATTGTATTCTACATGAGGATATTAGCTACTTTTTTATTTTCTCTCTAGTACTAAAATGTAGGCAAATAGTTTAGATTTAAATTGAAGCTATTGGGATATCACACATACGTTTTCATACTTATAGTTTTGAGCGTTTTCACAAAAATACTATTATTCACAAGTATGAGGACCTATTAGCAAAATTCCTTTTCCAAACAATTTGTTTTTAGTGTTAAAAATATTTTACAAAGTTTCACAATTTTTGGAAGTCAAATGAACATTTTACAGATTTTGTAAGTGAGTCAAAAACAGTTTTTTGAATGTATCAGTTTGCGGTCGACCGTAGCAGTTTGCGGTCGACCGCTACGGTCGACCGCGCCTGAGTTTATTCGTCAGTGAGCAGCAGAGATTTTCACGGTCGACCGCCGCGGTCGACCGTCGATCGCCGAGAACTGGTTTTTATTTTTTTGTTGCTCGCGGTCGACCGTCACGGGTCGACCGCGAAAATAGCACAGTCGACCGCCGTTTATTTCAAACGGTCTTCTGGTACAATTATCAGCGCCGATTGTACACAATCTCAGCGCCGATTGTTTCCAGGTTTTGGGGGATTAGGGTATGGGTTTCAAACAGCTGTTTCTCTTCTATTTAAACTCATACACTCCTTCTTCCTCATTGTCCCAAGCTTTTGCAAAAACAGAGACTTTGTTTTACTGAGAGCCAAAATTTTCAAAACCTGTTTTCTGTGTTTTTCTCAAGTTCACATCCTAGCTTCAGTTTAATTTTTCTCTTTGCCATAGGGACTTGTAAAGAGAGAGCTTTTACATCATTGCTACTGTTAGAGAGCTTGATCTTGTGAAGATCAATTATGTGGGAGTGTGATCCAGTGGAGATCAACTGTGTAGTTGTGAGATCGTGAGGAGATCGTTGTGTAGAAGAAGTTCCGGCTTCCAAACCAGGTTGTGTAGTGGATTTCTCCTCGAGAGTGGGGAGCGGGGACGTAGGTTAGCGGACCGAACCTCTTTAACACATCGCGCGTCACAAGGATAACGATTCCTAACTCTATCTCTATTTCTACTGTTGTTCATTTTGTAGTTTGTTGCTTGTCTTAATTTTTATTACACTTTTTTAGCCTTAAGACCCTAATCATCCCCCCTCTAGGGTCCGACAATTGGTATCAGAGCTTTGTCTCTATATTAGTTTTTGGTTTAATCACCTTAGAGAAAAGATTTTATGGAGGCTTCAATGAATGTGCATATGTTAGAGGGACAATCCACCACTAGACCACCACTTTTCACCGGTAGTAATTTTTCTTATTGGAAGGATAGGATGAGGATTTACCTTCATTGCATTGATCTTGACATCCTAGAACTCATAGAGAAGAAATATGTAGAAAAGCCCAAAGTCGGGACTATGACCGATGGAGAAAGTCATCAAGCTAATCTCAATGCCAAGGCTATGAATGCCTTAATTTGCGGTCTTTCCCCTAACGAGTATAATAGGGTTTCCACGTGTACAACCGCATACGAAATATGGGTGAAATTGTGTATTACACATGAAAGAACCCCACAAGTTAAGGAATCCAAGATTAGTGGGCTTATGCATGAATATGAGTTATTTAAGATGCTTCCAAATGAATCCATTGATGCTATGTTTTCTCGCTTCACTAACATAATCAATGAATTGCATGGTCTTAACAAGAAATTAACTATCCAAGAGACGAACTATAAGATCCTCTGTTCATTGACTCCTATATGGGAACCCAAAGCTACGGCCATAGAGGAAGCTCATGATCTCACCACTCTAGCCCTCGATGGCCTCATCGGCAAGCTTAAGGTTCATGAGAAAAAGCTCAAGGGAAAGGAGAAGGAGGAAGTGCCCCCACGGGAAGTTGAGGAGCCATCACCAAAGATGAAGATCATTGATCTCAAAGGAGCTAGTGACCACTCCTCATCATCGTCGTCGGAGAGTGAAGTTGATTTTTCTAGAGAAGTGACTCACCTCTCTAGAAGAATTTCTAGACTCATAAAAATGAACAAGAAGTTTAACCCCCGATCTAACAACAAATTTTCTTCATGTGTAGGAAAATATGTTGAATGCAATGAACCGGGCCATATCGTCAAGGATTGCCCCAAGCTCAAGGAGAAATATATAAAGTACAAGAAGAAGAAGGTTATGTATGCTGGATGGGAGGAATCCGAACCAAGTGATTCGGATAGTAATGAAGAAGGAGCTAAACTTGCTCTTCATGATCCCAACATTTGCTTCATGGCCCTTGAACAAGAGGTAATATCTGAAACGGAGAGTGAATCCTTTTACATGCAATGTGATCTAGCTACGGCTTTAGAAGAATTGAACATTGAATTTAAAAGAATGTCAAAGGAATTTTCTTCTTTTAAAAAGTTGCATGCTTCTTGTGACGTCAAACTAGAACAACTACAAACCTCTCTTGCACTAAAAGATGAATTGCTAGGAGATCTCGATTTTGAGAATAAGCAATTAAGATCCAAAATTAAAAGACTAGAAATTAAGAGTGGTAGGATTAGACCCACTCATGCTTATGCTAATCATCATTACCATAGTAGAAATAGATTTTATAGATCTTATGCTCCTACACACAAGAGAAATTTTGTGTGCACATATTGCATGAAACATGGTCATATTTCTACTCATTATAGAATCAAAGATAATCATGATTTTTATGGCATGATATGGGTACCCAAAGGTACCAAGTTTACTAACCACCAAGGACCCAAGATTTGGGTACCTAAAATTACTACACCTTAATCTCTTGTAGGGAACATCACTGCAACGACGTAGAGAGATGTGGTACCTTGATAGTGGTTGCTCACATCATATGACGGGCAACAAAGAGCTATTTGCAACCCTATCAAGGATTAAAGGAGGTAGCGTCTCCTTCGGTGGTGGAGAAAAATATAAAATCATTGGTATTAGGTGTATTGGTAAGACACCCTCTCCCGTTATAGAAGATGTTTATTTGGTTAATGTCTTAAATCATAATCTTCTTAGCATTAGCCAATTGAGTGATAAAGGTTTTGATATTTCCTTTAAACCGGACAAATGCATTGTTAGTATGAATGGAAATATTGTTTTTATTGCAAATAGAAAATCTAATGTGTACATTTTTGAGATGAATGAATTAGTGTATCAAGATGTGAAGTGTCTTGCGACAATTGATGAAAACCCTTGGATTTGGCATAAGAGGCTTGGACATGCAAACATAGAATTGATATCCAAATTGTCCAAAAAGAATCTTGTTAAAGGGTTACCAAATTTGCATTTCATCAAAGATACCATATGCGAAGATTGTGCTAAAGGTAAACAAACTAAGTCTACCTTCAAACCTATCAATGAGGTATCAACTTCTAAACCCTTGCAATTACTTCATCTAGATTTGTTTGGTCCTATGCGTGTTACCTCTCTTGGAGGCAAATACTATGTTTTTGTTATCATTAATGATTTCTCTCGTTTTACATGGACAATTTTTCTTACAAGCAAAGATGAATGTTTTGATGAATCCTCAAATCATGTTAAAAGAATTGAAAATAAAAAAGATTTGAAAGTTGTCAAAATTAGAAGTGATCATGGTGATGAGTTTCAAAATATTTCTTTTTATGATTTTTGTGCTCATCGTGGTATAACTCATGTATTTTCTGCTCCTAGAACACCACAACAAAATGGTATTGTTGAACGAAAAAATCGAACCATACAAGAGATGACACGAACTATGTTAAACTCCTTTGATTTGCCTAAATATTTTTGGGCGGAAGCCGTCAATACGGCTTGTCATGTTTTTAATCGTGTTTTGATTAGACCAAAGCTTAAGAAAACTCCTTATGAACTATTTTATGGAAAAACTCCTTTTATTGGTTATTTTCGTATCTTTGGTTGTAGATATTTTATTTTAAACACAAAAGATCACCATGATAAATTTGATTCCAAAATTGATGTTGACATTTTCTTAGGGTATGCTCCTCGAAGTAAAGCTTATAGGGTCTTCAACAAACGAACTCTTGTTGTTGAAGTATCTATAAACGTTACTTTTGATGAGACTAATATTGGTTCACAAATTATTTTGCCTAGGAAAGACGATGATGATGTTGAGGGAGGATTTGAACTTATGCAACCTATAAATACACCCTCAATAGAAGCACAAAAAGATGTGGAAAGCACCAACACTCATGTACAAGAAGAACTCCCCAAAGCATGAAAATTCGCATCAAATCAAAGATGTGGAAAGCACCAACACTCATGTACAAGAAGAACTCCCCAAAGCATGAAAATTCGCATCAAATCACCCAAAGGAGCAAATTATTGGGAGTCCTTCACAAGGGGTTGTTACTCGCTCAAAGGTTTTGAGTGGGTGTGATAATGTTGTATTTCTATCTCAATTAGAACCTAAGAAAGTCAATGATGCTTTTGTGGTTAAGGAATTTACACACTTTTCCGGATTGAGCCAAATATACTCTTATCATCTTTGTCAGTCTTTAGGTGCCGATCTTCCCCTTTGAAGCATCAAAAATCAAGTACCTAGCCACTAGTAAGATTTCATTCCACATTGAAACCTAATTTTTGAACTAATTTCTCGAATACCCAACTTCCTAGATCAATATGGATTTTATTCTCGAGTAAAAAAAAGACCTCAATTCAGACTGAAATTCTTTCTAAAGCTCAAATTACCATCATCGAATTACCATCTAACAATAGGGAAACCCTAACCTCAATCCACACAGAATCACATTACAAAATTCTCAAAGAAAAGATCAAAAGTCGATCAAAATTAGCACAAACATCATCGTGTGATCCATGATCCACCCCATTGGCAATCGGAGATTTAGCGACCGGGGACGAGAATCTCAAAGACCTCTGCGAGAATCGACGGCGGGGATCACCTTGTCGTAGCCGCGGCGGAAGCGGCCAGAGGAGGGGGCTCGGAGGCGGAGAGGATGCCGAGGGAGTGGGTGGTGGAGACACGGATCTAGAGGTGACCGACGGAGGGAAGGGTGGACTTGACAGAGCGCATGGAGGGGACGAGTTTGGCGATGAGGTTCCAGTCGTTTTATACGAGCCAAAATATCCTAGACGGAAATTTTCGTTTAGGATACATCCTAGACGAAAATTTCCGTCTAGGATACCTGGTCATATTTAAAAAAATTAAAAATAAAAATTCCGTCTAGGATACTATTCTAGACGGAAATTTTCGTCTAGAAAGTTTTATCCTAGACGGAATATTCTAGATGGAAAAATTTCCGTCTAGGATGTTTATCCTAGACGGAAATTTTTCCATCTAGAATATTCCGTCTAGGATACACGATTTTCTACTAGTGTTAAGTGCAATAAGTTGGAAACCATATATTATTTAAGTGCAATTTACGCACTTTTAATATATGAAAGTTGTTGTATTCCCCAAATTAAGATCCTCTCAGCATCATCAGTTTTCAATTTCGATGGTCATGTCATTCAACAAATGATATCAGCAGTCCTTGATTTCTAATTTGAAGAGTTACGATTGTTGTGATCAGTTCACAAAGGTCCAAATACACAACAGCGAGAGTATGTCATAGTTTGACAGAAGGATGCTGCCGCATTTGTCAAAAAATTAAGGGGTTTCTGTTTTTCCACACGAGTCCTTTACATCTCTATTATTTTGAAATTGGTCCTCAAATCATTGAAATTTCTATGAGACCCTTCAATTATCCTCACAAGCTGTTTCAAATTAATCCCTCCAATCAAAAGCAGAAGACGCAAATGGAGGGATAAATTCATAACAAGTTATGAAAGCAAGGGACCTAATAGCACTTGCAGTGATTTGAGGGACTAGTTTTGACATATTTTAAGAATTTGAGCACTAATAGCAATTTCAATGATTTGAGGTAACTAATTTTAACATAATTTAAGTTTTTTTGGGGGGTTAAGGGTTTTTCTGTGCGTGTGTTTAATAGCAATTCAATGGTTTAAAGGTCTTAATTCAAAATGTTACTAGAAAACATATAGCATTCCAATAGAAACCTCAAATACATAATAGTCTTTTTTTTTTTTGAACGAAAATACATAATAGTCTTTACATTCATACCTCATAAAAATTACTAACACAAGACTACGAATACTCATAAATAAGAAAATAGTCCCAATCTTTATATAACAGGCTAATTAACAAACTCCATTGGTCTTCTTACTCAAAACAAACTTCTTCCAAGCCTCCGTCACCGACCTCTGAGTCTCAAGTGCATTCTTCTTAACAACCCCATTAGTATTCCTCATCACCTTCTTCTCTTCACTAGTCATAAGCAACTTTGAAGGCAATGTATCGAGCTCATGAAGAACCTTCTCTATATCAAGAACGAGCCTCTCAGCGAGCGTTCGACTGAAATCCTCTCTAATAACGACTCGTAAGACTGTGATGTGTTGTGCATCGGGTGGCATTGTGTAAGCTGGCACGATCCAACCGAAACGTCTCAGGTGGTCTGACACTTCAAACTCATTGTGTCTGGTTCGATCTTTGAGCGAGAATGCAACTAAGGGGACGGCATTGTCCTTGGAAACGATATTGAATCTACCGGTTTTTTCGAGGCCTTGTTTTAGGACCATTGCGTTTTCTTGGCAGTTCTCCATTATGTTCTTGTATCCCTGCGTAAGAAGTCAAGTAATGATTACAGTTCATAAAAGTGATTCGGATGTTTCTTGAAGAAGAAAGGATCGTGAAGGGACATTAAATTTGATCTCCAGCATTAGGATTTTTTTTTTTTTTGTTTGTTATAACACGATATTGTTGTATTTTGTGTTGCTCCGGTTGTGAGCTTGCAATAAAATCTCATTTACCAGATCGAAAGAAAAATATTAATGTTGGGCAAATTATGGAAAATTTTCTTATAGTTTATAGCAAATGGAGAATATCAGAATTAGTTTTTAAAAGTGACATTTCGTCATTAATGTTAATAGAAAAATCATATACATGTTTATATAGGACTTGATGTAGTTTTCACGTTCTGTTGTTATAGCCTTTTACACTTTTACATCCAAATTAACAATATTGAAGAAACTTGAGTATCAAATGTCACTATTAAAGTGAATCATGCCTTGTCTGATCAGACGCATTTTTAGTTCCGTTTTTTTAGCTTCATCATAAATTTTTTTCCCATCAATTCGATGCTTCATTAAATTCTTATTTTATTAATAAAAGAAAGGCATACCTAAACTAAGCATCCACCATAGTTTCACACAACTAAGGAGATAACAAGCCGAGATTAGATGGCAGAGAGAATCATTACCTCGAACCCCAAGCGAATTAACTGATAGTATTGCGCGATAATCTGACTAGAACCTGTCACAAAGCAATAAAATCGCTATTGGTATACAATGATACAATATTGATTATTAATTTGGGTTAGTATATACGAATGAATTGGATGCTACCTTTGGAGAAATTGAGAGTGAAAGTAGGTTGATCAGCTCCGAGATAATTAATATGGAAAACGAGTTCCTCAGGCAAGTCCTCTTTGCTCCTCCAAATGACCCACCCAATGCCTGCATACACTAGGCCATATTTGTGGCCGCTAACGTTGATGCTCTTCACTAGAGGAAGTCGGAAGTCCCATTCTAGCTCCGGGTACAGGAACGGGGCAATAAATCCACCACTTGCTGCGTCTACGTGAATTGGTGTATCCCACCTAAAACGTTGGAAATTTCACGTGTGAGTACATATTAGCGCATCGAAAGAATTAGAAAAGAGCGGCGGATTTAAAATAGAAAGTTGGGATTAATACCTACCAAAATATCTGATTAAGCCCACCAAAATATCACATTTGTACACAGATATTGAAATCTATAGACTACGGAAAATACTAAGATGTTGATTCGTCATGTTGTTCCATGACCGTCAATTTAGATATAAAGTCAATAAACGAAGATCTAGCACATTTAAGATTTTAATTTAGGTTGATCTTCACTCTCTGTCTAAGAGCAATTAACTCCCAAGAAAGTCCAATTCTTACCAACAATAATTAGACACCTAGTGATGCTAATACATGTAATAGCTAAAGTTGCATTGCTCATTCAAATGACATGTCCTTACCCTGTTTCTTTGTTCTTCTCAATCAAGAGGTCGTTCAGGAGCTTGACATCCTCAAATTCTCCATTAAGTGTCGAACCCAAGATCGCAGCCACACAAATAGTGTTCTCGTCTACCGTGTCCACAGCCTTTTCAGGGTCCATAACATAGTACCCATCTCTTAGCTTCACTTCCTTCAGCTCAACTTCAAAGTACCTCGCAAACTTCTCCCAGCAAACCTGAACCAAAGCACAAATAACAATTGCAAATTTGAAAAAAAAAAAAAAAGAATTTGTTGAGATAGATTGATTGGCTGTTGATATTGTTTACTTGGACATTTGCTCCGGTGACAATGTTGGGCTTGTCACAAGGCTTTCCCTCGGCCCTGCGTTTGTTCTGCCACCTCCTCTTGAATGCTAGCCCAGCAAGCATAATGGCCTCAGAGGAGCCCACTGTTCCAACTCCTACCGCAGTTTCCGAGTCACCAAGCGGAGCATTGAAGAGATGGGCAATCATATTCACGCATCGATTCTGCAATATAAGTTGGGTTAACAACCGATATTAGTGTTTTCCATTAAAATTTGTGAGGAAATAATTTTTGTACTCATTTTCTGTTTTCTAACATGTGTAATCGAAAAATAGGCTTACTATCACTTAAATGCCCTATAGTTTTCCCAAACTTACCCTTAAATGACCTCTTTTTTTAAACCGAACAAAACATTGCCCCAAAAATATTTAAGTCATGCATATCAATGCCCTAATGTTTCATAATGTTACTCACGTTGACGCCCTCTTGTTTACCCAATATTGCCTATAATGGGAGCGTCCATTCGCACTAGTGTCCAGATTGGACCCGGCCAGGCTACCGTCAGGCTCGGACCAGTGAAAAGCCCGGGTTTTCGGTCCTGACTGGGCTCCGGGCCTAGGTCCGGGTAGCCTCGGACCGGCCCGCACCGAGGGCATGGGAAAATGGCCGAGTCAGGGTACACGGGTTCGGGTCTGGCCCGGATCGGGGCCCGGTTCCGGTGGCAAAAAAGGACCAGTGGGTTCAGCTCGGCCCGGGGATCAACGCTCAATTTTTTTATTGTTGGGTCAGGTGGCCCGGACCAACCCGGACATGGCCCCATCTAATGATCAAAATCTAACTGTTGGATCAGGCG
>NC_033796.1:27978387-28030773 GCF_001876935.1 Asparagus officinalis
TCCGAATGGTCAAAAAATGACCGTTGGACCGAGCGGCCTAAGCCCAGCCCGGTTTGGACAGCCATAACGGCCATTTTAGGGTATTTGACCAAAATACCCCCAAAACGGTAAAAAACGAACATATTTTGAGTGTATTTTGGTCATTTGGCTAGGGAGTTACCTCTATAAATAGAGGGGGGTTTATTTATTTTTATTATCCAAAAATCATCTACTTCTCTATAATACCCTCTTATACCATCTTATACTCTTTAATACTCTCTTATTCTCCCTTATTCTCCAAACAAATGGCTTCCTCCTCCGATTGTGAAGCGCAAGTTCCAGCTCTCGATACCGAAATGAGTCCTCTACACCTACAGAGCCTATAGCTACTCCTTCTACTATCGATGTTGATCCTGATTCCAATGGTGATGATCTCACACCTAGAGCTCCCAAAAGGCTCAGATCTTATGTGTGGATTTTTTTTCGAGAAAATAGAAGTCATCAGGAATCAAGACGGTAAACTTCTCACCCAGAAAGCCAAATATGCACCGTGCGGCCATATTTTTCAAGCTCATCAGAAGAGCGGCACCAACTTAAACGCTATTTGGAAAAACACAATAGAATGCAAGGAGGAACGTCTCAAGGAGAAATTCGTCAATCTCTATTTTCTCAATCATCCACCTTCGGTGGCCTCGGTTCCTGAAACTATGATGCAATTATGCTAGCAAATATGTCATCAGGTTTATAGTTCTTAATAACATTTCTTTTAAATTAGTAGAAGATAATGAATTTGAAGATATAATTAGAGATCATTTTTATCTTGTGTTTCAAAAAAAATTTATTAATCTTGCCAATGTGATATTTTAAAATATTATCACGAAGAACAAACAAAAATAATTTCTTATTTTTAAAGCTTAAATTATAAATTTTATCTAACTTCTGATATTTAGACATCTAAAACACAAACTAGTTATTTATGTATCACAACACACTAGGTTGATGATATTTACAAATGTTTAAAAGAGTTGTTTCTTTCATTGTATTTAAAGATTCACACATTGATGTTAATGTTGCAAATTTAATAATGGAAGAACTTTCTAAATTAAAATTTTTTGAAAAAAAAATCTCTTTCACTAGATAATGAAGATAATACTAATGTAGCTGTAAATCATATTAAACCATCTTTGGTATTTTCATGTCATGGTGATCTTTTTCATATTAGATGCATGAGTCATATTTTAAATTTAATTGTTCAAAATATATTTAATGAAATTAAACCTATGACAGGAAAAGTTAGGGTTATAGTTTATGCTCATAATGCTTCTGAACAAAGACTTAAAAGATAAAAATAATTTTGTAAAAGAAAATTTTAAAACCCAAGTTAATTCTAAAAAGATGTTGTCCATAGGTGGAATTCCATCTATGTAATGTTAAATGTAGTAACATAGTATAATAAAAATTATAAATAATTTTATTACGTTCTATGCTTCTAGTTCTAGCTGTGGTCGTATGTATAGAATACCTGATAATGATTGGACAGTTATATGTAGTGTAAAAGAGATCCTATAAGTATTTATGAAGCTACTATGTTATTATTTGGTTGTTATTATCTAACTATTACTCAAGCTGCTTTATAAGTTTTAAGTATTCAAACTTTTTTCTACTAATTATCGCATGGATAATTATTTTGAAAACATGATTTTTGAAATGGAAAGAAAATTTAATAAGTATTTTAGACCTATTCATATTATTTTTGGTCTGGGGGTTCTTATTGATCCATGCATGAAGGATGTTGGACTTTAAATTTTATTAAATTCTTTGTATGAAAACATGATAATAAACATTGATGATGACCAGGCTGTTACTGTTCTTACTCATCATAACACTATTAAATATTATTTATAAATATTATATGATGAGTATGCAGATAGATATGGTGTAAGTATACATCAACCTATAGCTTCTACAAGTTCAAGAAGGGGCAAAGGTATGATCTTTTATAGGCAATCAATGATTGTCAGGCTAATTTAGGGGTGGCAATTAATGACCCGACCCATCAACCCGACCCGACCCGACCCGTTTATAATAGGTATGGGTTGAATTATATGGGTCGGGTCATAAACGTGTAACGCCCCGCCCCGGAATCCCGGAGTCGGTACGCTATTAGATCTGATGGACTGGCCTCACAAACCACCACGTGTCTTTTCAGCACGTTTTGTCCTCACTCACGCGCTCCCTGAAAAACTTCTCAGGGGGTCACCCATTCTAGAATTTCTCCAGGCTAAGCACGCTTAACTTTGGAGTTTCTAAGAGTTGGGTTCCCGAAAAGAAGATGCATCTTGGTGGTATGGGTATTCCAATCAAATCTATCAATACTAATCACATCACCCTCTCAAGGGTTGGGGTATTACATACTCCCCCACTTAAACTCACAACGTCCTCGTTGTGCCAAATCATATCATCCAAGACCGTACCATCCGTGTGAGATTCTAGAGGTGGCTCCTACGACCTCAAGAGGTGGCTGGCTCTCGTCCTCTCGACGTAGCACTTTGCGCCGCATAGCACTTAGCTCTCACAATTCCGGTTGGCTTATCTCTGATACCATTTGTAACGCCCCGCCCCGGAATCCCGGAGTCGGTACGCTATTAGATCTGATGGACTGGCCTCACAAACCACCACGTGTCTTTTCAGCACGTTTTGTCCTCACTCACGCGCTCCCTGGAAAACTTCTCAGGGGGTCACCCATCCTAGAATTTCTCCAGGCCAAGCACGCTTAACTTTGGAGTTTCTAAGAGTTGGGTTCCCGAAAAGAAGATGCATCTTGGTGGTATGGGTATTCCAATCAAATCTATCAATACTAATCACATCACCCATCTCAAGGGTTGGGGTATTACAAAACGGGTCAACCCAAAGTTACCCATTTATTAAACAGGTTGACCCGCCTGACCCGTGTAGGGCAGCGCACGCGACCTTGTAAGCCTCATCGGCAGCTCCAGCGTCATAGACGTCGATTCCATCGTCATCATCGCCGACTATATTCTGATTATCCTGATTTTGGTTTTGCTGACTGTTCTGGTTGGAGGCGGCAAGCTCAGAGGCGGCGATGGCGGCATCGATGTCGGCCATCAGGGTTTCCGACGAGGGAGTCGGAGGGAAGGGCTTCACCGTGTCGAACACGCTCCAGGTGATCTTGCCGCTGCCGCCCTTCTCATATTGTTTGTGGGGGAGAAATTAGGGTTTTCGATTTGGGGACAAACTTCACGTTGATGGGATTTGATTTTGCGTGCTTATTTGCCTATGTTGCCCCCACAAAACTACACTATTTGCATAAGCAAACACCGTCCCAAATCGTCTCCGAAAAAAAGCACCAAAAAAATTCTAGCTCCTACTCGAGCTCAGCCATGGCGGACTCCGTAGTGAGTTTTGTGATCACGCGTTTTGTTTTAAGTTATTGTTTTGCACAAAATCCCCTGAATGTTGTGGGTTTTGCACAATGGCCCCCCAAATCCTTAAAATACAGAAGCCTCCATGAACTCATCTCATATAAGCATCATGACTGACAAAGGTCATTTTAGGTTGTCATATGAGACCGATTCTTGGATAATGTTACCCCATAAAATCAACCTATTGACGAGAATTTCCAATAGTGCAGGGAAGTTTAGTATAATTTTTGAACGTTCAGAGGGTTTTAAAGGGATTTATTGCCAAAAACACCGTCCCAAAGTTTAGGAGATTTTGCAAGATTTACCCTTAAAAATAATGGAAACAATAGCCGCTTCAGGATATTTCCAATCAACAAACAGTGATATCCACCAACAAGATTGTAAGCTTTGGTGAACCTCCAAAAGAAATCTGAGCCATTGACACCTAAAAGGAAGAGTAAGCTTGGTATTTTTTATATGGGTCGGGTTGGGTAACCCGTTTAATAAACAGGTCGGGTCACATTAACCCATTTATTAAACGGGTCGGGTCGGGTCACACTTATACGGGTCGAGTCAACTATGACCCGACCCGACCCGACCCGACCCGTTTGCCACCCCTAGGCTAATTAGTAGTAACCTTGGATATGGATTTAGATCATTATCAAAGAATTTTTTTGAAATTGAACAATATTTAGCTACACCTTTAGTTAATTCTCAAAACGATGATTTCGATATTTTGCAACTGTAGAGAGTATATAGAATAGTTTTATATTTTATACTTTCTATCATGGTTCGTGACTTACTAACAGTGCAGATTTCTACAGTAACTTGAGAATCCGCCTTCAGCACATTAGTACGTGTGATGGATGACCACAGAACATTGGTAGACTCATCTACCGTACATGTGGTAATGTGCCTACAAGATTAGTGGAGGGTCGAGAAGAGTACTCAAGACATTGATCAAATAGCTAGTATTAAAGATAGACTTAATGAATTGATAATAGGAGGAAGAGATAGAAAGTAAAAATTAGTTTGTAATTTTTATTTCTTAGCTGTAAATTTATGATAAATTATTTTGGAAAGAGTTAAATGATAGTGATATAGATGAATATGTGCTAACCTAGTTGGGATGTATTCATATATTGTGATGTGGCGAATTCCAAAAAAATTGTAACTGTTACTGATTAATAATAAAGAATTTATCATTTTAATTTATATGATATTTGTATTATGATTAATAATATGATTGAATTTTTGTCCAAATTTCACATATCCTAATTACTCTTGAAATTTATTTATTTTTTTTGAAAAAAAACTAATTTTTAAGCAAATTTTTAAAAAAATCAGGTAGGCCCGGCCCTTCCGGGTCCGGGTCTGAGTCTGGCCACCCGTTTTGTCCGGCGTGGACTCGGATTTTAGGGCCGGACAAGGCCGGGCCGGGCAAGGCCGGACCGGCCTGAATGGACATGCTTACCTATAAATACCCCAAAGTTTGTAATGACCTTACTTAAATGTCCTAAAGTTTCTAAGAGTTTCACTTTAATACACTCTGTTATGTGACATAGAGAAAAGATAGCGTCGTCTAGCTTTTTGTATTTTTAACTATGAGGTATTCATTTGCAACACTTAAATATTTTGGGGCATTTTTGAACTCGATGTGAAACTTAAGGCATTTAAGTGCAAGGTTGGGAAAACTATAGAGAATTAAGTGCAATCAAGCCCTAAAAATATTAAGTGAGACTTGTATCAATTCATAACGTCTAAAATTTCGTGGATTTGCTGTGAATTTTAGGACGTTTTGAACAAAATTACCATGCACGTTTTTTTACTATAACTTTTAAAAACTACCCAAGCTCTTGTACCATCTTTGACAATTATACCATCCTCACACAAGTAGGTCCATCAAAAGTTACATTGCCCAATTGGCAAGTTGTTGAATTCAGATAGAAAAGAACACAGAAATATAAACATATATCTCTCGGAAGACGCAATTTTTTTAAGGGTAACAGAAGCAGCCTAACAACTAACTCAACAATGACTTGTAGCCAACAACCCTTTAAAAATTTTGGTTGTCTTTGGCAACTACTGGCCCATTATGAGTCCACTTTTACATCGGCTACAAAATAGCTTAGGAGTTGTTAGTCAATTGGGACATTTTCATACAAAATAAGATAATTGTTAAAGTAAAATAAATTTTCGTTACTGGGATATTTTAGTGGGATAAATAGGAACAATTTTGTGAAGCGGGATATTTTGATAAAATAACGTGGGATAAATTTTTATAATCATGAAATATATATTTATGCATTTTGAAGATATAAATACTATTTATGTATTTTGAACTTACTATTATTGATTAATAATCGCTTACAAGAATGTTCTTTACTATTAAATAACTTTTGGTTAGACTATAAGATATTGACAATTATTATTATAATGATGCTCTAATGATGGTGATAACCATAATAGGAAAGAAGTAAAGAAAAAAAGAAATATAAAAAATAACAAATAAATATGAGTTCTAGTTTTTTACCACCTAGTTCTAAGCTAAAACTTGGAATAATTTGAGAGACTAGAACTCTTATTTTTGTATAAAAAATAAAAAAAAAGTGGGATAATTTTATACCATTATCCCAATTCTAGTTTTGTTAGGGTTCTACTTGACTAACACTGTAAAATTTTATTCTAGTTTTAGTTCTATGTGACTAACACCTTAAAAATTTATCCCATAGATTATCCCAGTTTTAATTTTAAGTTCTTGGTGACTAACCCCCTTAATTTTTTTTAGTGGTTATCCGACACAGCCTTTAGTCTTTATTGTATATTTAATCATGAAAGGGAGATCCATTAATTATGGCTTAGCCATAACTTGCACCGCGTCTCATGCCGCGGCATTCGGGAACGTGGTAAACGCCCAGCCCATATATAAGAGGGCCCATGAGATATAAAATTAAATAATTACGTCGGACAAATTGCATCGTCCACTTGCTAATTTCTATGGACAAATACTACAACGCCCCCCTAAAAATTCACCTCATCATCCGGTCGTCCATTATCGGGTCCACATGACTTCATCACCGTGCCTCAAAGTCTTGTGTTATATTTCCTAGTATGGAAATCAGAGCCTATGGTTTTCAATTTGAGTTTTGCTACATGGACCCAAAACATAGGAACAATAGAGGGGAAAAGTGAGGTGTCCCCCTTCTATTGGATAGTGAGTTGGTCATCATTAATGATGATCAACTCATTATCCAATAGGAGAGGGACACCTCATTTGTCCCCTCTATTGGTCCCATATTTTGGGTCCTTGAATAATTTTTCTTTCAATTTTAAAGGGTTAGAAAATGTCAGTTTTTAGTAGTTTTTGGATTGGTTTTTTGGATGAGTAAAAGGGAGAAAGCTGTCAAAAATGTCAGTTTTTTAACAGCTTCCCCCCAAAATCGACTTTTATACAGGTGGTTTTAGGGAAAAGCTACCAAAAAGCTGACATTTTTGACAGTTTTTCCTCCTTTTACCCATCCAAAAACTGGAACCAAACGGGGCCTTACTCAGAGTCCACATGAAACTAATTTCGTAAAATACGTGATAAAAGAGTGGAGGATGTATTGGTCAATTTTTAGCATAAACTTCTTCTCCACGAATAAACGAAGCTTATCAAAAGGGACACCGTTAATAAATTCTAAAAATGATGAACTTTGACTCTAATAAATTTATTGTGACTGAAACACTTTAATATCTACGGCCTTTCTCATATAGTATAAAATAATTAATTATTGGAAGTAGCAAATGCGACTGATAGATTTAATTTTTACAAGGTTGTTACTACTTAATTTGAACACCATTAAAGAGATGTTGAAATCGCATTCCAACAAAATATTTGTCAGCTTTGTAGAGAGGTTCAGCACTTAATTTGGTGGTTCACTTTTGTCTCAAGTGAAAACCGGTCAATAAAATTCATCCAATCACATCAACTAATAAACGTACTCTTACGTTATCAAGTAAAAAAAAAAGTAAATAATAAGTGATTCTCTTTATCTTATAGAACATTATCATGGGTTGTTATTAAATTAATTAAATGTCATTGTAATCTTATACTACTAAAGATTGATTTTTTTTTTAAAGTGTTATTTATGTATGATTAGAAGTATGTTGCGTATACAAATGATATTTAGTGGGTGCAAAAGCTAGTGACAAAGTAAAGCGCATTTATGAAAGGATGGTGCGCTATAATAAAAAATAAATAAACCACGGCTGTATATTCATTGGTCAGGTGATGTACGCACAAAGTAATCACACGCGCAAAAGAGGAGAAAAGATCCATCATGGTGATGCAATTCACCCCCAAACCAGTTGCTGAAATGAAAACTCTAGCTTTTTTCTCTGGATCGTTGCAGCATTGCTCCGGCTAAACTTAAAAGTATTTCAATGCGGGAAAAAAAAAATCAAATAAAAATTGAAGCTAGCATACCTGAAGCTCAGTGGTAACGGGGTATTCATCCATATCGACATAATTCTTGTTAATCGCAGCCATAATAAGCTTATCACACTCTGGCTCCATCCATGTAGTCACAAACGAAGCCAGGTTCAGCCTCGGATTTCCATCGAGCATCAGCTCATCGTTGATTATCTGATACGCTGCCTCCTTCGGTATCGAATTCTCCGGCATCCGAAACCTAAAAATTTAATAAGAAAATCAAATCAAATTACAACGTAAACGGAAACAATCATGCACTTAACGTATGTAAATATTTTTATACCTTGGGAGAGCGGCCCGAACGTATCTTGAAGCGAAAGTGGAGTGGATCGATATATCGGATTCAGAAGTAGTTTTGGAGAGAGCCATGGGTTTGACCCTTGAATTCGGAGAGAGGAACGAAATTTTAAGTTTTTGATTGCTCAAAGTTGTGGGTGATTGGATTTGTAGGATGACGATATTTATAGGGTTGGTGGACAACAGGAATTAAATATGGGTATGTTGCCTTATGAAAGGGTAGAAGACTAAAGTCTACATAATCAATAAAGTTAGTAGGCACCTTCCTTAGATGGAGGCACAATCGGACCTGTAAGTTTTTATGAAAATATTGCAGTGGATTCCAAGATCCAAGGGTCTTCGTAACGAGGACCAAGCTCAATCCCCTGGGTTTCGTATAATTATGTGGGCCAGGATTTAATTTTAGGGGGGTGTTTTTATCAATTTCTACAAATTATAAGAAATGTTTTCTATCCGAAATATGGTTTTCTTGTATTTCTTAGAAAATTATAGGAAAATTTTTGAGAAGTCAAAAATTATCAATTTTTTTTTGTTTTTTGTACTTTTCTTGTTCGGTTCAAAACAAGAAAATGACCCATAATTTTATAAAAAATAGCAAGATTTCCTATAATTTGTAGAAATTGAACCAAACACCCTCCTAAATTTATAGAAAAATATCAACTTTATAGAAAATTATCAATGGGGTGTCAGATTTCTAGGTGATTTCCGCCCATTTTGAGAGAATTGATTTCTGTAGATTTTTGTACTTTTCTGTTCTTTACAGAAAATATTTCTGTAAAATTTTTTTTGAACCAAACACAGTTTAAGGAAATCTACACATAATTTTTAATTACAGAAATGTCATTGTCAGTCCTTTTGAGAAAACATTTCTATAAAATTGTTGAACCAAACACCCCCATATGGTGGGGAATATATATATAAATGTTCAGATTAATTTGTTCTTTTTTCCAAGTCTAAGGAAGGTTCTCCTCATTTGAAGAAAGTTGTGTTTGATTGAGAGGAAATGTTTTTGATCCAAGGAAGTCTCTTATTTCTATATTTACCTTCGTTCCGTAGCAAAAACATTAATAGAAAAGCCTAAGAATAATAAAGAAAATAACTTTATAAGTCCTATGTTTTCGAGAAAATGATCATGTAAAAATTCAATAATAAAGCTGCTTAATATTTCATTAAAAGGGTTCTTATATAGGTACTCCAAATCTTCATACGTGGAAAATATTAGTCCCTTGATCTTTTAAATGATTTGAAATTAGTCCCCTAAGCTGGAGGTTAATTTGTTGAATTTGAGGGAATGTCGAGCATCTTTAACATCTCTAGGTGCAATACCAGTTATAACATTATGCAATCAAACTCAAACATTGATAAAGTTTATTGAGTATAAGCCGGGGAAAAAGCTCTGCAGTACTAGACTTAATCCACTGAGTTTGAATCTAATTCTAGTGTTGATTGTGGTTGATTTGGGCGGTTAGCTAATTAATTACTTGTCCCTGAATAACTACAAACTCAACCAACATTAACGATCTGGATGGTAAATGTTTCGAGGGGGACCAATTTCAAAATATGAAGAATTTTTCGGATGCTAATAATTTCAAATATGAAAGATTGAGAGAACTAATATCAAAAGAACCCTTTGATCAATTAAAAGTTCAGCGTGAAAAGGAAGTCTGAAGAGATTTTTTTTTTTTTCTAAAAAGAAGAAGATTCTTCTATAAAAGTCAGATGTCGGCCCAATGGTCTTCGCCTGTTTGTGCGAGAACCGCGGCGACGGTAGTAACACGGACTTGCGCCTAAGATTGTTCCTTTACGCGGCCTTTCGATTTTCAAAGGAGGAGCCCACATGACCCGCAGCCGTAGGATCATAATCCGACGGTCAGGAAAAATCAGCAAACGTGGGAAGCATGGTGTAGTTTCAAGCGGAGGCTGTCCAAGTCCTTCGATGTTCTTTTTCTAGAATAGTCTTTTGTTCCTTGCTTGCATCACAGTCTATGCTTTTACTTTTATTTTTTGTTTTTCGATTTATTTAAGATGTCTTGTAGATATTTTTGTTGGGAATTTAACGTCGAAATCCCTAATGCAACAGAAACGCAGAATAGAAAAAGTACACCAAGTTTTAACGAGGTTCGGCAACTGCCTACGTCCTCGGGAGCCACACAGTAAATTTCTTATTGATCTTAACAAGAAATTACAATTCAAGAGCGAATCTCAAACTTGAGATTCCTCAAATAAATGCAATCTTTACTATAGCTACAGTAAGATTCCCCACTTCTTAAATAACCCTCTTAATCTCCTTTACAATAAATTCCTCTTCTAAATCCCTTCTCAATCACAACAGAGAGAGAGAGAGAGAGAGAGAGAGAGAGAGAGAGAGAGAGAGAGAGAGAGAGAGAGAGAGAGAGAGAGAGAGATCGCTGGAGAAAAGGGGGGGGGAGCCGCCGCCAGGAATCGAAGAGAAGGCTGTCGCCAGCCGAGCGGGGTGCCCAAACTTGTCTGCGGGCGAGTCTTAATCTCGCCAGTTCGAGAAGTCGCCAGCCACGAAGAATCCGCCTGCTCGAGCTTCGCCTGATCAACTCGCCTGTTGTCGACCACGAAATCGCCTGCAACGATTCGCTCGAACTCGCGCTCGTCCGTTCGAACTCGCCCACGAGCTCGCTTGCATGCCCTCGACTTCGCCTGCAGCCCCGCTCGCCTGCGGAGGTGAGTTTGGCCTACACCCAAACTAACAATCTCCCACTTGGAGACCAAACCGCCGTCAGCAGGCTATCCCTACAAGCATTATCTCTTGTGTGGCTCCGCCCTCATCATCTATGCATGAAGGCCAACTAAAGTTGCGCACACCTCCAGTTTCTGAACGGTCACCGTCTTTGTTAACATGTCTGCTGGATTCTTACTTCCTGGAATCTTTCCAGTTTCAACATGTCATCTTCCAACAGTGATCTGATGAAGTGGTACCGAAGCGCAATATGCTTCGTTCTAGAATGAAATGCGGAATTCTTTGCCAAGTGTATCGCACTCTGGCTATCACTGTGCAAAACATTCTTCTCTTGTTTGAATCCCAGCTCTGTTAACAAACCCTGAAGCCATATCATCTCTTTACTGGCTTCAGTCACTGCAACATACTCAGCTTCTGTAGCGGACAGAGTGACAATCTTCTGTATTTGTGACATCCAACTAACAGCTGTAGTTCCAACAGTGAATACATAGCCGGTGGTGCTTCTTCGGTGATCGACTTCACCGCCGAAGTCTGCATCTACGTACCCTTGCACTTCCACCTCTCCCTTACCAAAGTGCAAATACTTCTGTGTGGTGCCTCGTAGATACCTTAGAATCCACTTGACCGCTTCCCAATAAGCTTTTCCTGGATTTGATATAAACCAGCTGATCACTCCCACTGCATGGCCAATGTCTGGTCTCGTACAGACCATTGCGTACATCAAACTTCCAATAGCTGAGGCGTAAGGAACCTTAGCCATACTCTCTTTCTCTTTTTCTGACTGAGGAGACTGATCCTTTGATAGACGAAAATGGCTGGCCAATGGTGTGCTCACTGGCTTGGCGTCGCCCATGCTGAATCTCTGCAAAACACGGTTGATGTACTCTGTCTGAGACAACCGCAAGAACCCTTTCTTTTTGTCTCTCGTGATTTGCATTCCAATGATCTTCTTTGCTGGACCCAAGTCCTTCATGTCAAACTCCTTTGACAGATGCTGCTTCAAACTCCTGATATCCTCCATATCTGCTACTGCAACCAACATATCATCAACATACAGCCGTAGGATGATATAGCTAGACTGATATCTTTTGACGTAGCAACAGTGGTCGGCGTTGTACTTCTGGAAACCTTCCTTGTGCATAAAGCCGTCAAACTTCTTGTACCACTGCCTTGGGGCTTGTTTCAGGCTATACAAGCTCTTCTTGAGTCTGCACACCAGGTTCTTCTTCTTTTCTTCTGAGAAACCTTTTGGCTGGTGCATGTATATCTCCTCTTCTAGATCTCCGTGAAGAAACGACGTCTTCACATCTAACTGCTCGAGATGAAGATCTTCAATAGCTACAATACTCATCACTATCCTGATAGTATTTAGCTTCACCACGAGAGCGAAAATATCGATGTAGTCAATTCCTTCCTTCTGCTGGAATCATTTGACAACTAGTCGGGCTTTATATCTTCTGGAACCATCCTGCTCCTCTTTCACCCGGTACACCCATTTATTGTGAAGTGCCTTCTTACCCGTGGGCAACTCAGCTAGTTCCCACGTCTGCTTTGAGATGAGAGACTTCATCTCATCTTTCATGGCGAGCTCCCACTTGCTCGCATCTCCACCCTGACAAGCTTCATCATAGCTTTCAGGCTCCCCACCATTTGTTAGCAACAGATAGTTCATATATCTCCTGTTGGGTACAGGAGGACGAGAAGATCTCCTCAAAATCGGAGCTGGTGCGTCAGGCTCCTGCGCACCATCTTGTCCAACAGGCTCTTCTGGCTGAGGATCTTCTGCATTGGGTTCTTCCGAGAGGTTACTCGGGACATCATCTGCATCTATAAATATTGACTCGCTCTCTGAGTCATCTGTCTTGTGCATGTCCTTGTACATCACCTTCTCATTGAATATCACATCTCTGCTCCTGATCACTTTCTTGTTTTCGTTGTCCCAAATGCGATAGCCGAACTCATCTTCACCATAGCCGATGAAAGTGCATTTCTTTGACTTGGGATCAAGCTTGTTCCTGCCTTGATCACTAATATGCACGTAAGCTACACAAGCGAAAACTTTAAGATATGAGAGTTTTACCTCCTTTCCGTACCATACCTCCTTTGGTATTCTGTGCTCCAATGGAACTGATGGACCTCAGTTGATCAAGTAAGCTGTTGTGTTAACCGCTTCTGCCCAGAACTGCTTCGGTAGGCCTGACTGTACTCGAATGCTTCTGACTCTCTCTGTCAACGTTCGGTTCATCCGCTCAGCTATACCATTTTGCTGAGGCGTGCCGGACACAGTTCTCTCCATTCTGATCCCGTGCTCATAGTAGAACTTCTTGGATCCGGTGTCTTCATACTCACCGCCATTGTCGGTTCTGAGCTTCTTTATTCTTAGACCGGTCTCACTCTCGACCATAGCTTTCCATCTCCTGAAAGCTTCAAACACTTCTGACTTATGCTTCAGAAAGTAGACCCACACTTTCCGAGAGTGATCATCGATAAAAGTCACGAAGTAGTGTTTTCCACCAATGGACACGGTGGTTGTTGGTCCCCACACATCTGAGTGAACGAGTTCTAGCTTCTCTTTCCTGGGGGTTCTGCCACTTGTCTGAAAGCTGACTCTCTTCTACTTTCCAAGTATGCATTCTTCACACATATCCATCTCCACTGACTGCAGTCCTGGGAGTTTTCCCTTTGTGTGCATGATTTTCATCTCCTTCTCACTCATATGACCGAGTCTCTGGTGCCACAGCTTTGAAGTCTCGTTTCCTGCTGTAAGTGAAATCAAACAACGTGCATCAGCTGTCATATACAGGGTACCAGTCTTCTTGCCTCGGGCAATCGTCATTGCGCCCTTTGAGATCTTTTAATCATCTCCATGAAAGGTCGTAGTATATCCTTCGACAACCAACTAGCCTACAGATATTAAGTTCTTTCTCAGATCGGGAATATGCCTGACATCCTTCAGCTCCCATATTGACCCGTTCAACTTAATTTTCACCACACATTTGCCCACAATAGCACACGGTTGATCATCACCAAGATATACGTATCCAAGATTTTCGGGAACATACTTCTCGAAGAATTCTTTCTGAGAAGTAGCATGGAACGACGCTCCTGAATCTAACACCCAAGATTCCTCCTTACTCTCCAAAGAGCATATCAATGCGTCGTCTCCTCCTGAGGTGGAAGTGACATTCACCTCTGCCTTCGCCTCCTTCTCCTTCTAAGCACTCTTGCACTGATTCTTGTAATGCCCGGTCTTTCCACAATTCCAACACTCGATAGCCTTCGAGCTGTTTCTTGGATTCCTTGACTTGGACCTCATGTCCTTTGATCTACCTCTGTAGTTTGATCTGCCTCATCCGTTCCCTCTGGTTGAATTTCTACCTCTTGACTCTGTATGCAATACTGAAGAGGTTGTAGCTTCACCCGACTCTCTCCGTCGGATCTCCTCACTGAGAACCAGATCACGAATGTCGTCGAACTTCAACTTGGTGCTTCCCGACGAGCTACTCACAGCTGTGACTGTAGCGTTCCAACTCTCTGGTAGGGAAGACAACAATATCAACGCCCGAACTTCTTCATCAAACTCAATCTCAACTGAACTCAATTGGGTTGTAACCGTATTAAGTTCATTGAGGTGTTGTGCTACTGACGCGCCTTCCGCCATTTTCAGATTGAATAACCGTCACATCAAATGAACTTTGTTCGCGACTGATGGCTTCTCATACATGTTTGAGAGTGCTGCCATAAGACCCGCCGTGGTCTTCTCCTTCGCTATGTTGAACGCAACATTGTGAGTCAACGTCAATCTGATAACTCCGAGGGCTTGTCTATCTAGAAGGTTCCACTCATCTGCCTTCATAGAATCTGGCTTCTTCCCCGATAGTGGTTGATACAGATTTTTCTGATACAGATAATCCTCTATCTGTATTTTTTCAGAATCCGAAATATGTTCCATCAAACTTCTCAAGTCTCATTTTTCTTCATCTGCGGCCATGGCTCCCACTTGAATCTGACTTCTTCTAGATCGTTTCACGCTCTGATACCAGTTGTTAGGAATTTAACGCCGAAATCCCTAATGCAACATAAACGCAGAATAGAAAAAGTACACCAAGTTTTAACTAGGTTCGGCAACTGCCTACGTCCTCGGGAGCCACACAGTAAATTTCTTATTGATCTTAACAAGAAATTAAAATTCAAGAGCGAATCTCAAACTTGAGATTCCTCAAATAAATGCAATCTTTACTGTAGCTACAGTAAGATTCCCCACTTCTTAAATAACCCTCTTAATCTCCTTTACAATAAATTCCTCTTCTAAATCCCTTCTCAATCACAACAGAAAGAGAGAGAGAGAGAGAGAGAGAGAGAGAGAGAGAGAGAGATCGCTGGAGAAAAAGGGGGGAGCCGCTGCCAGGAATCGAAGAGAGAGAAAGGAAAAGCACTTCACACACCCTAGCTAGGGTTTCGGGTTCCCTTTAATAGGGGAAACACACTGACAGTCCGCCAGACGAGCGCCCAAACTCGTCTGTGGGTGAGTCTTAATCTCGCCAGTTCGAGAAGTCGCCAACCACGAAGAATCCGCCTGCTCGAGCTTCGCCTGATCAACTCGCCTGTTGTCGACCACGAAATCGCCTGCAACGATTCGCTCGAACTCACGCTCGTCTGTTCGAACTAGCCCACGAGCTCGCCTGCGTGCCCTCGACTTCACCTGCAGCCCCGCTCGCCTGCGGAGGTGAGTTTGGCCTACACCCAAACTAACAATTTTTAGTCCCATAGATGATACATCATTTATTATCTCAAAGTCTTTAATTTTATTCTTAGACGGAGATTGAACTTTTTTTTTTGGGGGTCTTGAAAACTGATAAACAGAGAGATTGAGCTTTGTATGGTCTTGATATCTCCGTTTATCATCTTCATCAAATAAACAGGGGTAAAAGGGAAGTGAAGAAAGCTATTTAATTTAGATAACATTTCACCATAACCACAATCGTGTATTTTTTGGTGGTTCCAAAGTTCTTAGTATTAAAATGTGACATTTTTCATAGATGAGAGGGAGACTGATTATAGAGAGAAAGAGCACGATCAACCGAACAACAAAAAAAAAAGAGATAAAAAAGAAATTTAGAGAGAAAATAAAACAAGACAATAAAAGAAGGTAATCATAGAAAAGTTAGATACGGATTTGCGAAACTTAGCAAGAGTTCTATACGTTTATTTAAGGAGATTTGGAGAAGAATATAATTTGAGAGGTATTTGTACCTCATATGCATGACGTTAAGCCAATTTGACTGGAGCATAATGGAGCAAAACAAAATTGGGAAACGGTTTCATTTGGATACGATGGTGTTTTTCTTGTTGTGTTTTTGTAAAAAAACATCTTAGTGTTGTGTTTCTCCCTTAAAATGTTTTCAAAACATCATGTTAAGTATTTTTGGTCAACACTAGTTTGACTCATTATAACATTAGTATTAAACATATTACTAATATATTATATATTAATTATAATAAAATATATTATAAATAAAATGTTATAATATTTAGTTTACATTATTATAGTATTATAAGTATTAAATGTAATGCAATATAATATTGTATAGTGTATTATAATATTATATTGTACTTTAATGAGTTATATTATATTATAATTATTATTATATTATAATTATTACTTATTATTTTCAAATAATTATATATTTAATTATTTTGTTATATCAATTTGTTATTGTTGTATATTATATTAATATTTTCTATACCTAATATATCATTTTTATTAATATAGTATATATATCTATTCAAATAATAATATAATTATTAATAATGTTAATATTATGTTATTAATAAATTAATTTATATAAATACTTTTTTAATATTATATAATATATATTATAGTTTTTAATGTTTAGAGTTATTAATAGTACTTTAATAATATATTAATTATGTTATAAATAAATATTTATTATATTATGAATATATAATTTTTATATATAAATTTATTAGCAATAAATTATTTTATTATTTAATTATATTTTTTTATTATAAGTTAAATTATATATTATTACATAATATATTCAATATTTTGATATATTATTAATTACATTTACTATACAACATGGTTATTTATCAAATTAATATATTATATTGTGTATGTTATTATAAATATGTTACTATCTATATTAATATTTAATAAATTATACTTTATTATAATTTATTTATTAAAAAGTTAATAATATTATAGCGATTATACTATTGTATAGTATATTATTATATTATTATTTATTATTAATAACTTTTTATTATTTTTATTAGTTTATTTATATTTTATTTTTATTTATTTATTATGTAATTTATTATTAACATATTAAATATTTGTATTTAATATGTTACTATATTATTATATAAGATATTTTATTTATTTATTTTATGTTATTTAATAAATATTACTAATATATTAAATTAACTATAATATAGTATATTGTAATATAATATAATAAGCATGTTGATAATAACTCTATATTAATTACATTTAATATATTATATTAGATATTATATTAACACATTCTCAAACTCAAAACCAAAACACCAATCTTAAAACACCTAAAAGGTGTTTTGAAATAAGTGTTGAGTTTTTGGTTTGAGGATGATTTAGCTCAAAAAACACCATGGTTTTCAAAAGCATGGCGTTTTGTTTTTGGTAAAAACACCATGAAAACAAGTAAAATACAATGGTATCCAAACGGAACATTTGAAATTGGAGAAGAATCTATGCAGGGTTCATAGGCCACAGAAAATAGGACATGGACCATCTCTGATTCGGCCAAAGCGCATGATGGGCTTTGGAGTGTATGGGCCAAGAAAAATAAAATGCTGGCTCAAGGCTTGGATAAGTAGCTTTCTCGGTAAGGCTGAAACTATATATTATCAACTAAGGGGCCTGTTTGGTTCAATAGAGGATAGGAATAGGATTAGGAATCCTATTTTATTTATGGATTCCAACCTAATCCATAAAATTTTTATAGATAAGTTATAGTTTTATGGAATCCTATTTTTTTGGCATTCTATGTTTGTTTCACCTTGTGGATTAGGAATCCAACTTTTATAGAAATGGTCCAATTCCTAATACCATGTTTGCTTCAAAAAAAATCTCTTTTTTGGGAGTAGACACTGTAGCAACAGTTAGTCTTTGTATCAATTCAAAAATCCCTGTAGCAACGGCTAGAAGAGGTCATAAATACCCTTTTTTTGCTGGAATCACTGTAGCAACGGATCAATTTCAGCTTAAAAATCCAGATTTGAAAAAATATGACAGAACACTGTAGCAACGGCTAGAAGAGGGCCATGGTGGCTATAAATTCACCTTGAGGGCTCACAACTAATCCAAGCACTCTCATTTTCAGCATTTATAAAATTCCCATTGTCTTCAATTTGCCAACCCGACATGAAAATGATATCAGAAGAGTGCTGGCAGGATTATGAAGTTTATTGTGACTGCCATCTCAGAACACCGATGAAAGTGTGCAAGAATGGCAAAAATAAGGGTAGGTGTTATTGGGGGTGTGCAAAATTCCCAAATAAAGAATGTAATTTTTTCGAATGGGCTGAAGAAAGAGGAGAGTCATCAAGCAACCAAGGAAGCCAATATGTCAAAGAAAATAGGTACGGAGAAAAATATATTTTGCAATCAAAGAAGCTGAAGAAAGAATTGAGACTTGTCGAAAATCAACTACTAATTTGGAAAATTTCTGCAATTTTCTTAGCAATTTTTTGTGTTATTTTAATTATTACAAACTTCATGTCATGTAACTGTACTTGCAAGAACTACTGAGGATGTAATGAAAACTGTTGTTTGAACTGGGTACAAATTCTTATTGATATTGTATGGCTCAGTAATAGATCAACTTGTCATCATTGATTGCCCCACCTATAACTTAAACATGTTTATTACAGATTGCATTATAAGGATGAATTGCCTCGCCTAGACATTGTCAATTCAATGTAGGCTGCAATGTCATCCCCTTTTGCCTCATCTGGATATAATAAACGATGTAAGTTAGGTTGCATTCTCAGTAAACGTTGATCATCATCATTGCCACATATCAAGTGCAAGGAAAACCACAGGCAAGGCAAACCATAACAGCAAGTAACCCACAGGCAATTAAAACCAAAACAAGCAACAAAAGCTCAAACAAAACAGCACCAACCAGCAAGTAACCCACAACCCCAGCATCAGCCTGAAAAACAAAATGCTCAAAACAAGCACAAACCAACCAGCAGCAGCAGCAAACATGCACAAAGCTCAGAACAGGCACAAACCAGCAACCAGCAGCAGCATGAGCTGCACAAAGCAAGGAATAGGCACAAACCAGCAACCAGCAGCGCATGAGCTGCACAAAGCAACAAACCAGCAACAAACCAACCAGCAGCAGCAGCATGAGCTGCACAAATACCACTTCAGGCACAAACCAACCAGCAGCAGCAGCATGAGCTGCACAAATACCACTTCAGGCACAAACCAACCAGCAGCAGCAGCATGAGCTGCACAAATACCACTTCAGGCACAAACCAACCAGCAGCAGCAGCATGAGCTGCAAAAGGCAACAAACCAGCAACAAACCAACCAAAACCAACCAGCTCATGCTGCAGAAAAAGCTCAAAACAGGCAACCAGCAACCAGCAGCAGCTGCATGAGCTGCAAAGGGAAACAAACCAGCAACAAACCAACCACCAGCAGCAGCAGCATGAGCTGCGCAAACCAACCAGCACCAGCAGCAGCATGAGCTGCTTAAAACAGGCAACAAACCAACCAGCAGCAATATGAGCTGCACAAAGCTCAAATCAAAATATACCTGCAACAAAGATTGCAAATATAGCAATTCATCAATCCCACAACGACATAGCTGTTCTTCATAATGAAAATACATATTGCAACATTAATAGTTTGCAATTAACACAACAATATCCATCAAAATATAATCGAAACCCAACAAACTAGCTATCCGGCCAACCTTGGTCGCTAACTAATTTTGTGATGTACCTCTGTTGACCTTCCTTGGATTTTATGAAAAACCTCCTAGCTTCACGTTCATTGTCATATAAATGGTCTAAAACCCTATCGAGGAACTCCTCGGAATATTCAGACCTATGTTCCTTCAACGCTGCAGCCAACTGCTCAGTCCAATGTATAACGTGTTGATTTCTCATTGACTGAGACATGGACTCAACAAAGGCACACATCATTTCCTCTTCACGATTAAATTTTCTGGTTTTTTTGCTAGATGATGAAGTCGTGTTGTCTTTACTCTTAGTCTTATATCTAGTGGGTTGTGGTTGGTTAACAGCACCAGAACGTGGTTGGTTGCAAGCATCAGACTGTGGTTCAGCTTCACTCTCCTCTAGAATCTCGCAATCATCATCGGGAATAGGTATGGACCTACTAGACCCAATGTTAGCGTACACGGGCCTAACAAAATCACCCTTGGCTTGATCATCACCCATGATAACTTGTAAATTTTTAAAGTGAGGAAGGGGTTTGTTTATGTACGCTTTGTACTTAGAATTGGATTTGTCCTGCAATAATAAATACTTATAAATCCAGAGAATCAAATGTATTAAATTGAATGTGACAAGATAGATGCTGAATTGTTATACCTGGGCCCAAGATTTCAAGGTTTCCTCATCCAATGTAATCATTTTACTTGTTTCATCCCACCCAGCACCACTTATATCAAGGCAAGCTTTCATGTCATTGAATTTGTTCCGCAAACATTTCAAGTGGTTAATGACATGCAGGTGAGTGAAATCAGTCCTGAATTGCATGTTGATTTTCATGGCAGCCATTTTATAAGCTTCAGCCTTGAAGTTCTTGTCTGGCTTCATGCCATCCAATGCTAAATCTGCAAGATAAGGAATAAGCACATCATCGTGCTCTGGAAGCCAAAACTTATTAGCCACGCCTCTTGAGTTCAACCTGGCACACGGAACCTTTTTTTATGGGCTAATCTTTTTCCTCTTTTCAATGGCGAAGTGTGCTCCGCACCATCAACGTCATGAATATCCTTTCCAACTGAATCACCGGTGTTTGGTGAAAATTGATTAGGTCCACTACTTTGAGAACTGGCTGTGGGAAACATCAAACCTTGTGGACTGCCTAACAAGCTCATGTATGACATTGGCGGCTGTGTCATCCCACCATAATTACCATCCCATGGTGGGAATGGTGAGAAAGTATGCGGAGGTGAGGTGAATGGCTGTGGTCGAACAGGCATGTAGTTCATGTTAATCCCTGATGTAGGACTTGGCATTGCATTCGAATGAGAAGGCACGCTTTGCTTATCTGCCGGATTGTTAGCCATACCTAATATATTTTGTAAGCATAGCCATATTAACAATAAAGAAATTTATAGAATATGGGATATGTATGCATTTAGCAGGGAATATAGTAAACGATGTAATTTCTAGTTCAAACAACATAACAAAATAGCAAGTGATAAAAGTAGTAATGGTTTGTTACAAATGGCTTAGAAACAATAAAAGATATCGATGCGAACAGTATGTTAAAATTCACCAAGTTATTACATAGCCATAGAACAGATGCTACACTAAGTTAAACCGCTCTCCATTGTGTTACCACCATTGTACTTTGCACAATAATCCACCCACATCGCCCAAGCAATTTGATCTCGTAACTCCTTCCATTCATTTCTAACATCTCGATCCTCTCTTTGTGTCCTACTTTGATGGCCGAGACACCCTAGGGTGTCTCGGCCAAGGCCGAGACACCCCTTGGGTGTCTCGGCTTGGCCGAGACACCCCTGGGGTGTCTTGGTTTTGCCAAGACACCCCTCGGGTGTTTCGAGCTTGCCGAGACTCCGTTTAGGTGTTTTGTTGGTTCCCCTGTATATTCTTCGTCCGGATTCGGATTTGAGTGATTCCGGGTGCGTTGGATGCGCGACGAAGAGTTTGACCCGCTCTGGTGATTGGATTATCTGTAGAGTGGTCGAGGCATGAAGGGCGTTGTCCTTTTTGTGAACAGCCGAGACACCCCTTGGGTGTCTTGGTTTTGCCAAGACACCCCTCGGGTGTTTCGAGCTTGCCGAGACTCCGTTTAGGTGTTTTGTTGGTTCCCCTGTATATTCTTCGTCCGGATTCGGATTTGAGTGATTCCGGGTGCGTTGGATGCGCGACGAAGAGTTTGACCCGCTCTGGTGATTGGATTATCTGTAGAGTGGTCGAGGCATGAAGGGCGTTGTCCTTTTTGTGAACAGTGCCGGGCTTCCCGATTGGTCCGGGTCTTCGTGATTCCGAAGTCCTATCCGCTCATGTAACTCGTCGATTCACTTCAGTCGTTCGTTGACGTCGATTAGGCTCATGTGGATTGGATGGTGACGTTCATCGTCGCTCGTTAACACTGAACTGGTTGTGGAGAACTATAGGCAATTTTTGATGCCTACAATATGAAATATGTTTATATATATGAAATTACATATTTCATACTCTATTGTGTTTTAGTATTTATTGCATAGAATATGCAATTTTATGAAAATATTGTATTCTCAGTTTATGGACATAATAACAATCATATACATTTTCTATTAAGTCTACAAAATCATTTTGTATTGTTTCAAAACATGGTTAAGCTAAAATGTCAAAACTCATATGTTCACATTTTCATGTTTTGGACTATTTTGCAAAATGATGATATTTCTCATTTGGGAAGTCCTTTTTGTAAACCAGTTTTTGTAGCATGTGTATTATCATGTCTACAATCATTTTCCAAAGGTTTACATTTTTTGGAATTTATTTGATATTTTTAAATAGAGTTTTAAAATCAGAAAATCAACTTTCAAACTGTTCTGTTCATGTATCAGTTTGCGGTCGATCGCCACGGTCGACCGCACCTGAGTTTTTACTTGCGGAGTCCAGCAGAAACTTTCGCGGTCGACCGCCACGGTCGACCGTCAACTGTTTTTTAGTGTTTTTTTTGCTTCGCGGTCGACCGCGAGATTTGTACGGTCGACCGCCGTTCACTCCAACGGTCAGTTTGTACAAAATTTGATTTCCGATTCTGTTGGTTTTTTTGGTCATTTCTGTTGGGCTTCTGGCTGAGGTTTTAGGAAGCTATAAATACCCCATTGATCTCAGTTCTTATTGCTATCTAAGAAGTTTTTAAAACAAGAGTTTAACAAGGATTTAAGTTTGTTTAGTGTTTGTTAAAAGAGTTTTTGTTTGGGAAGAAGTTTTACACAAGTGGAGGAGATCATCTACATTGATTGAGCTTCATCTTAATCCATTTCTCCATCTTGTTTTTTAGAGAAGAATTTCTAAACTCTTATCTAGCTTTACATTTGCATATTTGTTTGATTATCATTCTTTAAAGCTAGTTTTTATATTGAGCTTAGATTTTATTTCACTCATTATTTACACACACCCACTTGAGCTTATTATATTTTCATACATAGTATATTTTAGGATGGTGAGAGTTGTAACATTGAGTGTGAGCCTACATTGAGTTCTCATCTATTGTAGAGAACAAATCATTTGTTATATTGTGAGATTGTAAGGTTTTTGGTGAGCTAGAAAACCGAGTGTGTTGTTGGTGTGATCTCGTGGAGATCAATTGTGTAGTTGTGAAGTTCTCGGTGAGCTAGAAAACCGAGTGAGAGTGTGAGGTGTGAACGTTGATCGGTGAGCGTTGAAAACCGACATTGTGAGGTGTAAACGTTATTCGGATAAGCGTAGAAAACCCGGTTGTGATAGTGGATTTCTCCCCGGGAGTGGGAAGCGGAGACGTAGGACGGAAGGTCCGAACTCCGTGAACATTTGAGTGTGTTTGAGTTTGTCTTTGTCTTTGGTGCATTTGCTTATGCATTTATCTTATATCGCCTATTGCCTATTACTCTTGTATATTTTGCCCTATCACATTTGGAGTTTGATTATATCAACCTTGTGTTAGTTTATATATCCTTACATATATTTTTATCATATAGAATATATCTCATTATTCATATTACTTATCCTAAGCTCACATATCATGTCGTATTTCATACTTGCTAGGATAACTTGTTAATTAGTTTTAATTAGCATAAAATTGGATTAGATTAGCATAAGACCCTAATCACCCCCCCTCTAGGGTCTGACATAAACATGAGGGGTATTTTGGGTATTTCATTCCCAAAATTGATCATGATGGCTTTAAATGCCAAATTGAACCCATTGTTTGCATACATAGAGCCCGTAGGTTTAATTAGACTTCAACTATCAAACCCCATTTTATTTATAGGATTTTAGTCAATGTTCATAATTTCCCTTTTAATTTTTGGGTTCTTGGATTTATGATTGTACCTGATCCGTTGATTTTCGTTGCAGGTTAACCATGTCTCCGCACCGACCATGATTTCACAGGAGTCGCTCATCTTCTCAGCATAGTTAGAGGGAGGCTCCCGTAGCTTCCTCTTACGGGGGTGAGCTTTTATGCTTTCTGTATCCTTGTTTGACTCCTTTGCGGGTCATTCGGGAAGAACCAACGTCCTCATTTTCGTGGGGATTGAGGTTTCAGGATGATTTCGGGTTCTATCATGCCCTCGTTTGGCCCCTTCGTGGGTTATTCGGGAAGAACCGACATCCTCCTTCGCGGGATTGAGGTTTCAAAAGATGCGTTTTGCTTGGCCAATTCACGTCTTCCGGTATGTTGGGGCGATTTCATGTTATATTACACTTCGTGGGTCGGGGTACATTACCACGTTGTTTACGTGATGATGCACACTGCCCTTCCTATGTAGGACACTCGGAATCGTCTCTCCAATCACCCAATGAATGACTCTATCTTGCTAGCTTGTGAGATGAATTCAACCCTTGTATAATTTATGAATAATTTTCTGATTCTATGTTTATTTTGCTACAGTTGAGTTCCCCGCAGAAGGCTTTCCACCTTATGCTATGATCGGTTGTAATAGGGAGATATTCACTACTATTGTTGATAGGCAGGCTATTGGTCTGACCCCTCAGTTCAACAAGAGTCGTCTCGAGGAGGTGCATCGATTGATACGAGACGGAGACCGTCGTTCATTATGCCAGCTGATTATCGATGCTGCTTTTACTGAAGATTCCATTTCTACCCAGGCTTTAGAGAAGCCGAATTATTTATTCAGGGACCATGCTGAGGATCCGGCTAAGTTGACTCTTGATGATGAACATTGGTTGAATGATGATGGTGGGAGCCTTTTATACATTCCTTCTATTCCTCGTCAGCATTCTCTCACTCATTTAGAGATGCAGACTGTACAGTGACAGATGTCCTAAAATCATACAGATGACCATGACCGAGTTCATTGTGGATTTATTTCCCATCATAAGACCCCAGGTTCTAATGGGTATAATCATATTCGCGGCCTTCGACCGGGATTCTGGGACTAGATACAGCGCCACCGGACGAGGTGTCAGTAGTTGCCCATACTGTGAGGAATCGTCTGGCTAGGCTTGGGCGGAAGTTACCCCCGAAGGAATTCAGATGTTTCGATTGGTCATCCTTATTGCCTATGAAGTGGTGGACTTGTATGACTAGTTATGTCTTGGGACGTTAGGAGAGTGAGCTGAAGCGCAACGGATTGTATGTACCTATACGAGCCACTATGTACGGATTCCCTGTGAGCAGCTTTTATTTCTTGGCATTGCTGTAGTCTTATAACCTTGATAGTAACACTTTTCTGACTTGCAGTGGAGGGTTGGGATTAGCTCTCCATAAGATGTACAAGGTTTCTGGTCTTCCAATGGAAGATTGCCCATATCAAGAGTACTTTCCTTCTAACTTGTAGTTGGGACAGCTGAAGAGAGATTCCTCCGACATATATGGCATGCTCTGGGACCTTACGTGTCATTATTATACATCCCTGGTCAGTATGAGTCCTCTGGCGAAGAGGAAGAAGCAGGTCAGATTGAAACAGTTTGCTGATTATTTATTTTAGTATTTGGAGAGCAGTTCGGGCGAGACCATTTGTGAGTTGGCCCCTTTGACACTTAATGGCTTAATTGAGAGGGCTGGCGCTTGTTTATTTACTACTACTAGTGTTGAGGGTTCCTTTCCGGTGAGGACTAAATTTTAGACGTTCCTTTGTCATGCACGGTGCCCAAGCATGATTCTGGACTATGACGGGTTGTACCGGCACCTATTTCGCTCTCCCTTCATCCAAACGCAAACCATCGCTTACCTTTCTTAGCTACAAATAGCTCCTTTCTACCAACTGTAGGCGTCAAAAATTGCCTATAAGTCCCTACACATGGCTCGAGACAAAGAGAAGACGATGAACGTCGCTATTCGAGTCACAGAAGCTCATTTGACGATGACAAATGCATGAAGTGAGTCGACGGACCATGCAAAGCAACGAAATTTCGGAACAACGAAAACACGAATGGACCGGGAGCTGCACATTGCTTACAAAAGATAATTCACCCCTCATATCCCATTCATTCCACATATGATTCAATCATGGGAGCTTATAGATCTCCTCGTCGGTTTTCCGACACATTTTGAATCGCGTGATTCCGAGTTCGGATGATGAAAATACAGCGAAAACGGACGGAATTCTCAAATCCAAACCTCGGCGAGACACCATGTGATGCCAACGTAACTTCTCATCAACAGGTGTGGTGTTTGTACTTTGACGGTGCTTCTCGAGCAACTAATGTGGCAAGTGCTCCTGGATGTTCTAAGATTTCCTTCGGAGTTAGAGTTGTCTTAGTTTCCCCGGGAAAACATGTGATGCCTCGGGCCTACTCACTGACCGAGCCGTGTTCAAACAATGTAGCCGAGTATAATGCACTGCTTATTGGACTCAGCTTTGCTAAAAAGCTGGGGGTCAAGTATCTCGAAGCTTTAGGTGATTCTCAACTGGTAGTGAAACAAATTCAAGGAGAGTATGGGGTCAGAAATCAAGATTTGATACCATACCACAAGGTGGCCGTCGAGATGACAGAATTGTTCGAAGGATTCTTCATTGAGTACATTCCATGTCTACAGAACACTTTCGCAGATGCACTAGCAGCGTTAGCAGTATCTGTGGCACAGCCTCCCGAAACAAAACAGCTCGTTACGGTAAGAACTCACCAGCTCTTCTTACCAATCTACGATGTAGACAACGGAGAAGAGGATATTAAAGAAGTGCATTCAACCCAAGTTGAGTTCGAATCCTGAGACTGGCATTTCTCTATCATAGACTACGTCCTACATGGGATTTTACCAGAAGACGTAAAGGAAAGAGACTCAATCCGACGGAGAGCACCGAGATTCTACTATAACACAGAGAGTCGAATGCTATATCATTGAGGGTACGATGATTTACTATTACGTTGCCTATCGACTAAAGAAGCGGAAGAGGTCATTAGGGAGACGCATGAAGGAGTTTGTGGTGCACATCAACCTGGTCCCAAACTTTATGACCGTATCAGAAGGATGTGATACTTTTGGCCAACCATGATCAAAGACGTAGTCGCGTAAGCCGAAAGTGTCATGCGTGTCAGGTACACAAGAATTATATGCATCAACCCCTGGAGCATCTATGTAAAACCCTAAAAAAATTCATGTTAATATAATTAATATGAGATTAATTATGATTTATGAATATTTATTTTGATAAATATAGTTAAATGGTCTGTGAGTATATATATATATATATATATATATATCATATTTTTATTATACTTTTAGTTTTCTAAGAACCCTAACAGCCACCAAAACCTCTTTAAACCCTATTTTGTTTCTTGGAGAAGTTTGGAGGCTTTCAAGTGGATTTTTCACTGGATTTTTGGCGTTTGGCTTGTAGATCTTCTTTGGCTTGGTTTCTTAAGCGTTTTTCTACAAACCCCAGGCGAGTTCATCTTTGTTAATCTCTCTCTTAGTTTTTAAAATGTTTTTAAAGAGTTTTTTTAACATGTTTTATAGAGCCAATTTGACTAGTTTATGTATAAAAGTCAATTCTTTGTATTATATGTATAAAGACTAGGTCTTTCAATGTTAAAAAGTTTGAGAATGATTTTTACAGAAGTAATTATGATCTGAAAATGATTTAAAAGTGGGTTAAATCTGATGAAAGATGATTTGTGCTTTATTTCAAGTTCATGTGCAAGAATTAGGGGTTTTGATATGAATTTTATGCAAATAATCATGCTATATATGTTGGATTTATTCCTAGAAGTTTTTATCTTCTGTAGACATGTTTTCATGCAAATTTAATGTTGTTTCAATCATGTTTGAATCACCTAAACACGACATGAACACGACACACAAAACCAGCCTGAGAACCTGTAATTTTAGCCCACGGTCGACCGCGCCCTAGCGGCGGGCGACCGCGTGCAGGACCGAGACCTGGGTAAGCCATCAGTCACGGTCGACCGCCGCATAATCGTGGTCGACCACCAATCTATAAGTGGCCCTGTGCATGTTTGTTTCGACTGTTTGATTTGTCGAGCGAGCCTCTTAACCTTGTACTGTCATGATAAAATGTTTATGAGTTGTTTAACACCTGAGATGTCAGTAAACACCAGATATGTATACGCACACCGAGATACATGTACGAATGGTTAGAATATGTTGTGTTAACGTATTTTTGTCCTAGTTCAAGTTGATGAACATGAAGAGCATATCATATTGCATTGTATTCCGGAATAGGGAGATAAAACCTATTTCCGCAGGACGATTGAGTGAGAATATCACAAAAATATCGTCATTTCATTGTATTCCGGGATAGGGTGATAAAACCTATTGCCGCAGAGCAATTGAGTAAGAAATATTACAAATGTATCGCTATTGCATATGGAGATGCACACATGTAAGTTTTATTTGTCGTATTTTGATTTCATATTGGATTCTCGTGAGTAGGGTATTTTCTTTGGGATCATGGCTCACATGATATGGCTCATAGTTGAATTTTGTTTTGGATGAGATCCTTCTTATGTTAGAGTTGTCTTTTCGAGTTTAAATTGAGATGGATATTTGATTGAGGTTTGGAGTGCTTTCCTTTTGGTTTACTGTTTTCATTCATAGGGTTCGGAGTTGGTATTTAGGGAGTCACAATTTGAGACATGGTATATACATGAGGGTTTCCTTGTTTAGATTATTTCGCTCGATGTACTGACTCTCGTGTTGTGATTTCCTAAATATTAATTTCCAGTTAGAATTTTATGAATGATTTCATATGTATTGATAGACCCTAGAAGGGGGTGATTAGGGTCTTAAGGAAATAATTGTGCAATAAAAATTAAGACAAGCAAACACCACAAAATATAATGCTAAAATAAAAGGAGATAAGATAGAAATCGTTATCCAAATGATGCGCGATGTGTGCACGAGGTTCGGCTCTCTAGCCTACATCCTCGCTCCCAACTCTCGAGGAGAATCCACTACATAACCCGATTTGGAAGCCGGAACTTCTTCCACACAGTGATCTCCACGAGATCTCATGACACAGTTGATCTCCACGAGATCTCACGACATAGTTGATCTCCACAACATCACCACACAATCAATGGTAGCAAGTGAAGAATTGCTCTCTCTTACAATAGCCCTATGGCAAGGAGAGAGATTGCACTTGAAGCTTTGGATGTGGGATGTGCAAGTATAAAACAAGGAATTGGATTTTAAAAGTTTAAGGCTCTTGAACTCAAGAATTAAACACAATTGATTTTTCTCTTGCAAAGTTGGTAGGAAAAATAAATGGGGTAGTGGGGTATTTATAGTGAAAAATAACAACAGCCAAAACCCTAAAGAAATCATCAAAATCCCCTAAAATCCGGTTTTCTAAAACTAGCCGTTACTGTACAACGACTCTCTGATAAGTTGACTTATGAGTCGACTCATGAGTCGACTTATGAGTCGACTAATGAGTCGACTTATATGAGTCGACTCAGCAGAAGTAAAATCACAACTAGGCTGCACTTCGTGAGTCGACTTATGAGTCGACTCAACATGCACAAACCAGATTTGCACAAGAAAACTGAACTTAAAAATATGTTTAAAAATATCAGATAAATTCTAAAATATATGAAACTTTGGGAATAGTTTATAATAATTTTGACAAACTTGTTTGAAGAGGAATTTTGCACAAAGGTCCTCGTATTTATAAAAAACATCATTTTGACAAAAGTACCAAAATATAAGTTTTGAAAATGTGCAAGTGTGTGTGATATCCCAAATAGCTTCAAATGAAATCTACAACTACTTGCCTACAATCTAGCACTAGAGAGAAAATAAAAACTAGCAAATATCCTTACATAGAATAACATTTCTTTGAGTCTTGATATTGCTTTGATTTGATGAAGCTTTCACTTGTATATGTTGTTCTTGATTAACATTTGCTTCATCACATTGCCTCCACCTCCTATAGATATTGATATTGTTGCCCATATTCCATCAAATCCTCCATAATATGGTACTAACAAGCTTGATATACATATTATCTACAATATCACTCAACAAGCAATTAGTACCGATAATGGTGGTTGTAAATTATCATCAAAACATAAGGGCTAACAATCTTCCCCTTTTTGATGATGACAACCAACCATTATTTATGAGCTAAATAAATATAGCTCATGGATAGGTGCTCCCCCTATCTATGAGCTCCCCATTACTATGTGCACAAATAAGGACAAATGAGGAGATTTCTCTCCCCCTTTGTCACCATCAAAAAATGGGGAAATGAAAAGATAAACATACTTAAATTCATAAAATATACCTCAAGTGTTGGTCCTCACGTATCGCCTCCCTCAAGTGCTCAGAATTACTACCTCTCACTAGGCCACCGACGCCACTTCTCTCGGTATCGACTACGTTCTCACCACACACTCCTCTTGGCAATTTATATGTGCTTAAGCATGTTATGAAAGTGAGGCATATATAATATGTGACTAAGCAAACAAACAAGCAAAAAGATTTTTAAATAATGCATAGGCCCAAACCATTTCTTATGTGACAAAAATCTTCTTCACTAAGAGGCTTGGTAAAGATGTCCGCTAATTGAGATTTAGTATCAATATGAATAAGAGATATATCTTTCTGCTCTACATGATCACGTAAGAAATGGTGGCGTACATCAATATGCTTGGTTCTAGAGTGTAAAACGGAATTTTTGGAAATGTTAATAGCACTAGTGTTATCACAAAAAAATTTTGTATTTTGAAAATGCAAGTCATAATCAACCAAACTTTGTTTCATCCATAAAAGTTGGGCACAACATAAACCGGCAGCAATGTATTCCACTTCCGTAGTAGACAAGGCAACACAATTTTATTTCTTAGAAGCCCAAGAGACAAGAGAGTTACCCAAAAATTAACATGTACCACTCGTACTCTTGCAATCTACCTTACAACTGGCAAAGTCGGCATCACAAAAACCATAAAGATCAAAAGAGGTGCTTTTAGGATAAAATAAACCAAGATCAATAGTACCATTTATATATTTAATAATTCTTTTAACCGCAAGCAAATGAGATGTTTTAGGAGAAGCTTGAAAACGTGCACATGCACACACACTAAACATGATATCAGATCTACTAGCGGTAAGGTAAAGAAGACTACCTATCATACCTCGGTATAGGTTTTGGTCTACATCCTCACCACTATCATCTGCATCAAGCTTGATACTTATACTCATGGGAGTTTGTGCATGCTTAGAGTTCTCCAATCCAAACTTCTTCACCAATTCTCTAGCATATTTGCTTTGAGAAACGAAAATCCCATCCTTAGTTTGCTTGACTTAGAGCCCGAGAAAGAATGTAAGCTCTCCCATCATACTCATCTCAACGTGATCTTGCATAACTTTAGAAAATTCTTTGCATAAAGTTTCATTAGTAGCACCAAAAATGATATCATCAACATATATTTGAACCAAAATGAAATTATTTTTCTTTTTTCTTACAAAAAGTGTATTATCAATCTTCCCTTTAGAAAAAATATTTTCAATAAGAAAACTAGAGAGGCGAGCATACCAAGCTCTAGGAGATTGTTTTAACCCATATAAAGCTTTTTGAACCCGGTAAACATGATTAGGAAATGAATGATCCACAAAACTGGGGGGTTGCTCAACATATACTTCCTCTTCTATAAAACCATTTAAAAAGGTACTTTTAACATCCATTTGAAATAATTTGAAATTCTTAAAACTTGCAAAAGCTAAAAACATTCTAATGGATTCTAACCTTGTAACCGGTGCAAAGGTTTTATCATAGTCTATGCCCTCCTCTTGATTGTATCCTTGGGCAACTAAACGAGCTTTATTTCTTGTTACAACGCCATGTTCATTAAGTTTGTTTCTAAAAACCCATTTTGTTCCAATCACACTCACATTGTTAGGTGTAGGAACTAGTTTCCAAATATTATTTCTTTGAAAATTGTTTAGTTCATCATGCATAGATAAAACCCAAAACTCATCTTTTAAAGCATCATTAATCTTTTTAGGTTCTATTTGAGATAAGAAAGCAATGTTACCACATTCACTCAAGGCCTTTGAGCGGGTTAGAACTCCTTGTGAAGGACTCCCTATAATTTGCTCCTTTGGATGATTTGATGTGAATTTCTATGCTTTGGGAAGTTCTTCTTGCTCATGAGTGTTGACGCTTTCCACATCCTTTTGTGCATCTATTGACGATGTTTCATTTAGTTGCAAGCCTTCCAATCCTCCCTCAATATCATCATCATCATTATTCCTAGGCAAACCATCTTGTAAACCAATATTAGTCTCATCAAAAGTAACGTTTATAGACTCTTCAACAACAAGTGTTCTTTTGTTGAGGACCCTATAAGCCTTACTTCTAGGTGCATATCCTAAGAAAATGCAAATATCAATTTTTGAATCAAATTTATCATGGTGATCTTTTGTATTTAAAATGAAACATTTACAACCGAAGATACGAAAATACCCAATAAATGGAGTTTTGTTATAAAAGAGTTCATAAGGAGTTTTCTTGAGCTTGGGTCTAATCAAGACACGATTTAAAATATGGCAAGCCGTATTAACGACTTCCGCCCAAAAATATTTAGGCAAATCAAAATCATTTAACATAGTACGTGCCATCTCTTGTATGGTACGATTTTTCCGTTCAACAACACCATTTTGTTCTGGTGTTCTTAGGGCGGAAAATACATGAGTTATACCATGATGTGCACAAAAATCATTGAAAAAATTGTTTTGAAATTCATCACCATGATCACTTCTAATTTAAACAACTTTTAAATCTTTTTTCATTTTCTATTCTTTTTAATAGAAAGGAAAATTCCTCAAAATATTCATCTTTATTTTTAAGAAAGATTGTCCATGTAAAACGAGAAAAATCATTAACAACAACAAACACATAGTGTTTTCCTCCTAGAGAGATAACACGCATAGGACCAAATAGATCAAGATGTAATAATTGCAAAGGTTTAGAAGTTGATACCTCATTGATGGATTTGAAGATAGATTTGGTTTGTTTACCTTTAGCACAATCTTCGCAAACGGTATCCTTGATGAAGTGTAAGTTTGGTAACCCCTTTACAAGATTTCTTTTGGATAGCTTGGATATCAATTCCATGTTGGCATGACCAAGTCTTTTATGGCAAATCCAAGGATTCTCATCAATTACCGCAAGGCACTTCACATCTTGATAAACTAATTCATTCATCTCAAAAATGTATACATTAGATTTTCTATTAGCAACAAAAACAAATTTTCCATTCATGCTAATAATGCACTTATCCGGTTTAAAAGAGATATCAAAACCTTTATCACTTAATTGGCTAATACTAAGAAGATTATGATTCAAGCCTCTAACCAAATAAACATCTTCTATAACGGGAGAAGGAATCTTGCCAATACTACCAATGCCAATGATTTTACCTTTCTCACTGCCACCGAAGGAGACATTACCTCCTTTAATCCTTGATAGGGTTGCAAATAGCTCTTTGTTGCCCGTAATGTGATGTGAGCAACCACTACCAAGGTACCACATCCCTCTACATCGTGTTTGTGATGTTCCCTACATAAGATGACGTAGAAACTTTAGGTACCCAATTCTTGGGTCCTTGGGAGTTAGTGTATTTGGTACCTTTGGGTACCCATGCCATATTATAAACATTCACATTATCCTTAATTCTACAATGGGTGGATATATGACCATGCTTCATGCAATATGTGCATACAAAGTGTTTCTTATGTGTAGAAGCATATGATCTATAATGTTTATTTCTTTAAAAACGGTAATGTCTAGAATATGCATGAGTGGGTTTAATTTTACCATTAGCAATTTCTAGTCTTTTAATTTTAGATTTTAATTGTTTGTTTTCAAAATCAAGATCTCCTAAAAATTCATCTTTTTGAGCAAGAGAGGATTGTAATTGCTCAACCATGGAAGCATGCAATTTTTTAAATGAAGAGTATTCTTTAACTACTCTTTTAAATTCAAAATTTAACTCTTCTAATGCGGTAGCTAGATCACATTGCATATAAAAAGATTCGTTTTCGGAGTCGGATATAATTACCTCATCTTCATTGGCCATAAAACAAATGTTATGGTCATGAAGAGCAAACTTAGCTCCCTCCTCATCGCTATCCGAGTCACTTGGCTCGGATTCATCCTATCCGGCATACATCGCCCTCTTCTTCTTGTACTTCAAGTATTTTTCTTTGATCTTTGGGCTCTCCTTGGCTTGATGACCCGGTTCATTGCACTCAAAACATTTTCCTATACGAGGAGAAAAATTATTGTTAGATCGGTTAAGATTTTTGTTTAATTTTATTAGTTTAAAAATTCTTCTAGAGAGGTGAGCCACTTCTCTAGAAACACCGGTTTCACTATCCGAGGAGGAGGAGTCATCAATAGCTCCTTTAAGAGCAATTGTCTTCTTTTGGGATGGCTCCTCGATTACCCGTGGGGGGGTCTTTCTCCTTCTCCTTCTCTTTGATTTTCTTCTCATGGACCTTGAGCTTGCCAATGAGACCATCAAGGGGAAGTGTGGTGAGATTGTGAGCTTCCTCTATGGCTGTAGCTTTGGGTTCCCACACCGGAGACAATGATCGAAGAATCTTGTAGTTCATCTCTTGGGGTGACAACGTCTTATCTAAGCCATGTAATTCATTGATAATATTAGTAAAGCGAGAAAACATAGCATCAATGGATTCATTAGGAAGCATTTTAAACAATTCATAATCATGCATGAGCCCACTAATTTTTGATTCCTTAACTTGGGGGGTTCCCTCATGTGTGATGCAAAGTTGGTCCAAATCTCATATGCTGTAGCATAAGTAGAAACCCTACTGTATTCATTTGGTGTGAGGCTACAAATTAAGGCATTCATAGCCTTTACATTGAGATTGGCTTGGAGCCTCTCACCATCGATCATAGAGCTAGTTTTAAGCTTTTCTACATATTTCTTTTCAATGATATCTAGGATATCAAGGTCAATGCAACGGAGATAGATTCTCATCCTAGCTTTCCAATATGCAAAATTACTACCGGTGAAAAGTGGGGGTCTAGTGGTGGATTGTCCTTCTAACATATGCACATTCATTGAAGCCTCCATAAGATCTTTTCTCTAAGGTGATTAGACTCAAAAAATAATATAGAGACAAAGCTCTCATACAATTGTTAGATCCTAGAGGGGGGGGGGGCGGGCGGTTGATTAGGGTCTTAAGGTAATAATTGTGCAATAAAAATTAAGACAAGCAAACACCACAAAATATAATGCTAAAATAAAAGGAGACAAGATAGAAATCGTTATCCAAATGATGCGCGATATGTTCACGAGGTTCGGCTCTCTAGCCTACGTCCCCGCTCCCAACTCTCGAGGATAATCCACTACATAACCCGGTTTGGAAGCCGGAACTTCTTCTACACAGTGATCTCCACAAGATCTCACGACACAGTTGATCTCCACGAGATCTCACGACATAGTTGATCTCCACGATATCACCACACAATCAATAGTAGCAAGTGAAGAATTGCTCTCTCTTACAATAGCCCTATGATAAGGAGAGAGATTGCACTTGAAGCTTTGGATGTGGGATGTGCAAGTATAAAACAAGGAAATGGATTTTAAAAGTTTAAGGCTCTTGAACTCAAGAATTAAACACAATTGATTTTTCTCTTGCAAAGTTGGTAGGAAAAATAAATGGGGTAGTTGGGTATTTATAGTGAAAAATAACAGTAGCCAAAACCCCAAAGAAATCATCAAAATCCCCCAAAATCTGGTTTTCTGAAACTAGCCGTTACTTAGCAACGACTCTCTGATAAGTCGACTTATGAGTCGACTTATGAGTCGACTAATGAGTCGGCTTATATGAGTCAACTCAACAGAAGAAAAATCACAAATAGGCTACACTCGTTAGTCGACTTATGAGTCGACTAAACATGCACAGACCAGATTTACACAGGAAAACTAAACTTAAAAATATGTTTAAAAATATCAGATAAATTCTAAAAAATATAAAACTTTGGGAATAGTTTATAATCATTTTAACAAACTTGTTTGAAGAGGAATTTTGCATAAAGGTCCTCGTATTTATGAAAAATATCATTTTGACAAAAGTACCAAAATACAAGTTTTGAAAGTGTTCAAGTGTGTGTGATATCCCAAATAGCTTCAAATAAAATCTACAACTACTTGCCTACAATCTAGCACTAGAGAGAAAAGAAAAACTAGCAAATATCCTCATATATAATAACATTTCTTTGAGTCTTGATATTGCTTTGATTTGATAAAGCTTTCACTTGTATATGTCGTTCTTGATTATCATTTGCTTCATCACATTGCCTCCACCTTGTAGTTCATATTCCATCCAATCCTCCATAATATGGTACTAACAAGCTTGATATACATATTATCTACAATATCACTCAACAAGCAATTAGTACCGATAATGGTGGTTGTAAATTATCATCAAAACATAAGGGCTAACATGTATATGTATTAACTCTATTTTTCTTTATTCTCCTACCCCTTCCCCTGGGGAGAGGTGGAGATGATCTCGCTATAGCGCTTTGACACTCTTTGTTTCCCCCTCTTCCAGGCAGCGAGTCCGGCGCACAGAGAGTCGCTGGTTGATGAGAATTTTTTATAGATTCCATCAAGTTATTTATTATCTAGTAGTTATTTCAGAACTCCACAGTTAGTTGTTTATGTCAGATTCTAGACTTGTATTTCATTTTGTAGAGATTGAGAGCCATAGTGGTACCTTATTTGACTCTTTGTACTTGAGGTTTATTTCAGACTCAGAGATATCTCTATCTTATTTTGTTGGGCTCACTGATGATTATTTTCATGCTTCTTCTGTGTATATCTAGTTTTGCTCTACTTTCATTATTTGCTTGTTTAGTACCTTCACCTATATGTTGATTCCACTAGAGAGATAGTGACTGTGATGGTGAAACATGTCGTAGCATGGTGTTTGGTGCTTGGTAGGTTTGACAATCCGGGTTTTACCTTAGACTGTAGCCTTGTGTGAATCCTGGGGCATCACAGTTGGTATCAGAGCCAGGTTCCAATATCCTTAGGATCATCCATGTGTCATATTGTGGAGTTAGAATAGAGTTTCCTAGGAATCATGTATTCAGTCCGCTAGAAATTCCTGGTATGAGTGAGGACGTATTATATATGTGCGTGGAAAATTACAAATTTTTTTTATGAACTATTTACTTTGAATAATAAGGCATGCTATGAGTAATATGTGATACGATTTACTTATTGATATACATTATATCTTTTTCTGCTTGAGATCCTATTTACTGCGTAATAAGTTCTACTTCTATATTATAGATGTCAGGAAGAAGTCGTGGACATCGAGGTACTCGTGCCCAGGGAGCTGAGCAAGTCGATAGAGAACCCGAGCCGTAGCAGGCTTCGCAGTACATTGTAGATCTCATAGCACCATTAGCAGCTCGACTGACAGCTATTGAGGAGCAGCTAGTAGATCAGGTTCGACAGGGAACTCCTATTCAGGAGGAGATGCCAGAAGGAACACCGGTAGTCACACCACCACCTCTAATTAATGATGGAGTGGCTGAGCAGGAGGCTTGGTTTCGTTTGGTAGAGAGGTACCAGAAGTTGAAGGCTCCAGAGTTTCATGGTTCGACGGACTCCATTGCGGCACACAAATGGAAGGAGGATGTAAGCAACATTCTGGACATGCTTAATGTAAATACTATGCAGAAGCAAAGGTTAGCAGCTTTCAGTCTCAAGGGTGATGCAGGAGGATGGTATCGGCTTCGTTTTACTCTCGAGCAGAGGTTGACAGCCTCGTGGGAGACATTTGTGTACTTCTTTGATGAGCAGTATGTTTCGGCTACAGCGAAAGCCGGGAAGGAGTTAGAGCTGGCTCGATTAGAGCAGGGGGATATGTCGGTAACGGATTTGGAGAGTAAGTTCATGTCACTTCTTAGATTCACTGGCATGTGGCACACCGAGGAGAGGCAGGCTCAGATGTTCATGATAGGACATTGCCCAGGTTTACACCAATATCTAGTATCTCAGAGGTTCCGTTCACTGCGGGAAGTAGCAGATGCTGCCATAGCTTAGAAGACAGACACAACTATATTCATGAAGGGCAAAGATGGAAATGCTAAGTCAGGGCAGTCTAGGGATAAAGGTAAAGGTAAGAGACCTTTTCCAGGCTTAGGAGGACCCCAGCAACAGGGTAAGGGTCCATAGCAGTAGGGCCCCCATAAGAAGGGCCATCTGCAGGATCAGAGGGCACAATAGCAGCACCGATTTCATGAAGCTTGTTTCAACTACAACAAGCTCAGACATAAAGCAGCAAAGTGCCGCAGCACACCCATAACAGGCTAGCAGGGCAAAAATCAGCAGTAGCAGCATCATCAGAACCACATTCAGGGATGCAGTCAGGATCAGCAGTTAAGGATAGAGGCACCTCTAGCAGTCCCGAGCATTGAGGGATAGGTTCGAGCGATTCAGGAGACCCAGTAGGGACAGATAGTCCTATATGTTCTAGGTGATGCAGCACAACAGACATGTAGAGTATATGCGGTTGTTCGTCGCGATCACGATGCGAGCGGGCCTGTGGTGGAAGGTACATTCCTTGTGAATTCCTTTCCAACACGTATTCTTTTTGATTATAGTGCTTCACACTCTTTTATCTCCTACGATTTTATGGTTAGACTTTAGCTTGTGGCACAACCATTGGATTTTCCTCTATCGGTATCCACTCCTTTAGGAGAGACGTCTCTTTTAGAGAGTGTTTGTAGGAGATGTATTGTTAGTTTGGACGAGTCCGAGTTCATCATAGACTTGATCATGTTGCGTATGTCCGAGTTCGATGTCATCCTTGGTATGGATTGGTTATCTTCCTTGCGTATGTCCGAGTTCGATGTCATCCTTGGTATGGATTGGTTATCTTCCTACCATGTGAGTATTGACTGTTTTACGAAGATAGTCAGTTTGCGAGCCTATGAAGGATCTGAGTTAGTGGTAACAACCTTCAGAGGCAATCAGTTTACGGAGTCATATCTGGCATACGTCGAGGAGGTGACATTGCGGGATCGGGGTGTAGATTTGAGTGAGATGCGAGTAGTCTCAGAGTACCAGGATATCTTCTAGGACATACCAGGATTACCTCCAGTGAGAGAGGTCGAGTTTTGCATAGAGTTAAATACCTTTTTAAAACTTAAACAAAACTTAAACAAAACTTAAACACCTTTTTAAAACTTGTTTAAAAACTTTCTTCTTGTAAAATAAAACAAAGGGTATGTGGGGGTATTTATAGGAACCCTAAAGCCAAGAGAAACCAAGGCAAAAAGACCAAAAAACCAAAACTGTAAAAGGCTGAAAAAACTAGCCGTTACAGTATCAGTCGACTGATGGCTTCCATCAGTCGACTGATGAGCTGACCGTTAGAGGTATTTTTCAGCTCATCAGTCGACTGACGACCTTGTAAGTCAACTAACGACCTCATCAGTCGACTGGTCAGTGGACCAAAACAAAACAGAAACTTTTTGTTATTTCAGGCGATTTCTTCAGTCGACTGATGTCATCAGTCGATTGACCAGTTGACTGATAACAGGTTATCAGCCTGTTTTGAAACAAAAATCTGATTTTCAAACTGCCTTTAAAAATAGCAAATAAAATCAGAAAAATATAAAACTTTAGAAAATGATTGTAAACATGATAATAAACATGCTATGAAAGCTGATTTTCAAAAATCACCTCCCATTTGTAAAATATCATCATTTTGCAAATATGTCCAAAACATGAAAACATGAGATACTTGAATTTTGATGTTTTGACATAAGCCAAGTTTTGAAACTTTGTAAAATGATTTTATAGACTTGATAAAAAGTATAAACTATAGTTGTTAAGTCTATAAACCATATAAACCAAAGACACAATATTTTTCCAAATGTAATAGAATATGAAACATATAAAAGTATATATGAAGATATATTTTGTTTTATATCTATGTAGCTAAACAAAAACATATGTGTATATATATAACTATATATATACAAAAACCAAAACGTGTATGTGTGTATATAGTTGAGCTTAAAGTATTAACACACATAATATAAAACCTAAACTAAATTACCCAAGCTTGATGAAGGTCTTCAATGAGCTCGACTTGGTAAACTTGCGGATGAAGCTTGAATTTGGATCTTCAACTTGAATTGCATGGCTTCAACCACTATTCTGCCAACCTCCATTGGATATGATCGTGAATGCTCGATTTCATCCATCCTCGAACTTTGTTGTTTGTCTAGAATACCTAATAAGAAATACAAATACTAGATGATGCAGCATAAACATGTACCAAAAAGGTTGCAAGTGCACAACCGTGTCAAGTTATAGTATTTAAGATATCGATCCCACGAGGAAGGTGTTTTATAGGACAAAATATAAAATCGGTTCTTATTTCGTGTGCGTGACAAATAGGAGTGATAAGTGAATGTGATTGTGAAGAGATTGAGAGAGTGAAAATGGTGTGTAAATAGATGCAAAGTGTAAGTGAGAGTGGATTTGAAAAAGAATGAGTATGATCAATAAGGTGAGAAGGAAAAAATGAATAAAATCAAGAAACAAATGAAAAATCAAGAATGAAGAACAAAATTCAAAAATAAAAGAAAATGCAATAAATTAAAGATGGTAGATTCAATTATAGATATGGATAATCTAAAATTGAACCCACTTCTTAGAAAAGGGTGATTCCCTAGAGGGTTCTAGCCTAAAGGCGAATCAAACAAAATAAAAATAAACAAAAAGAAAAACTAAACCCAAGAGGGTTCTAGCCTCAAGGTGAATAGTATAAGAAATTAAAATCTAACTACAAAATAAATTGCAAAATCTAAACTACAAAATAAAATTGCAAGAATTAAATGCAAGAAAATAAATCTACTCTATAAGCATGAAATAAATCTAAGGCAAGAGGGTTCTAGCCTCTTGGCTATTTAACAAGAAAATAAAATCTAACTACAAGCATAGAAATAAATCTAAACTAATAAGCAATAAAAAAGAAAAAGAAAAGAAATGCAAACCTTCAAATAATTCTCCATCTTCATCTTCATCTTCATCATCCAACAAAGAGAAGAAGAGAAAAATTTAAAGTGGTGAAAAAATTATTATTATTAATTGCAACAAAAAGTTACAATTTTGAAAGGCCTTCTCAATTAAGAGTAGCCCTCCTCTCCAAAAGGAGTTTACAAAATTTTCACACCTCTAACCCCTCACTCTCTACCCCTATTTATAGTAAACATCAGTGAATGAGAGCCATTGGATCAAACTTGAGCCCCAAGACAAGCAAAATCAGCCATTGACGCGCGCTACAGTAATCTGGTATCGATGCAGGCATCGATGCAGGTATCGATGCAGGTATCGATGCCCACATCGATGCCGACATCGATGCCCACTATTTCCAAATTCTGATTTCACGGATAGCTTCGTCTCGTCGAGATAGGCGATTTTCATATATTATATGTTAAATTCCGCCTTCCGGATTAGGAGATATCGTCGTTTCTTTGTGGCCAACCATTTTGAATATGATTTCTTTTCATATTGGATTTTTGATTTTCTCCGGCTTCTACAGGCTACACGACTTCATTCTGGGCTTTTGGATAATTTGGAAATTGATTTTCCAATGTGCTTCTTTGCTTCATTTCTTCATTTAATCAATGGGTTTTTGTTGAGAGATGAGAGTTTGAGATTTATTCTTCATTAACCTGCAATTAAAAGATAAAAATAATTATTAGTGGTATATTTATTCATATAAAATAGATAATGAGGGTATAAAATTATAATAAAATATGATTATCAAATACCCCCACACCTAAACTTTTGCTAGTCCTCTAGCAAAGAAAATAAAAAGAAAATCCTAACTCACTTTCGCAGGAATCGCGGTTGTATTTAGCGCATACAACAAGCCTTTAAACCCCTAGGTTACCCTAGTGGACGAGTTGTAGTCTCGTGAGGGTTTGCAGTGAATATACCCACAAAATTCGGTCAATCTTGCCAAATTAAAGAAGTCAGTAAATAACTAAATTCACTTGATAACTTTTAGATAATCTAATTGGAGCCAGTTATCACTCAAGAAAACATTTTTATATATAACTCTAAGGTATATTTTTAAGAAAATCTTCTCATTGTAGCAATACAAAACCAAGCCAAACTTAGAAATTTAATTTAAAAGTTTTGAAAAGAACATGCTAACTCTTTGTTTTAAATAATTTTCAAGTTGCTTGATTTAAAATATTTTCCAAGACCATATATACAACTATAAAACATTTATTAGTTTTTTTTAACTCTTTCTTCCTTGGTGATTTTTTCTACTTTAACGGGCTTTCTAAGTGACCATTTAACGAGTTTTGGGCCAATGGATCCCAACCCAAATGGGCTTAGGTCATTAAGTATGGAAATACTCCTTGGGCTTAATTACTCGGTCAGCTTAGGCTTTATAAGATAGAATCACCTTGAATTAAAGAGTTTTTTTTTCTTTTTGGTGCCCATTTTTCACACTCTTCTTTTGCAAATTTTTTTTTGTATGTATATATATTTTGAAAAAAATATGTAAATCAAGACACTTTGAAAAATTATTTTCAACTCTAAGTTAAGCATACAAAAATTTCATTATTTTAAATAAAAGTCCAAGTTAAGGCTTAAGTAAAATATACTACTTTGAAAATCATTTTTTTAAGAAAAAGGGAAAAAATGTAACTAAAAAAATGTAACTAAAAATATAAAATAAAGAGAAAAAATAACTAATTCTCACCCCCACACCTAAATTTTGCATTGTCCTCAATGCAAACTCTATGATGCATAAAGTAAAGCAGATAAGAAGTGAAGCACTTACATTTGGTCGGCTGATAAAAATCTGTAATTACCTTTGGTCTGAGGAGGATAGAAAAAAAAATTCTTTTTTTTCTTTTTTTAACTGAACAAGAAACTCTCAAATGAGAGAAGAATAAATTCTTTTTATTATTCTGAAATAAACAAAATAAACAATGTAGAATGAAATATTCAACATGAAGAGTTCATGTTCTACATTGAATCCTACCTTATTGCTGAAAATTCTCCCACGGATTTTAAATAAATTCAACATGATATAATCAACAATGTGCTGAAATTCTAAGCATTCCGGGGTGTTCAATGATTTTTGTGGCAATGGAAGGTAGGTATTATTGGTGTCATGCATATTGGACTTAGATTCTTGATTTGTGAATGTTTGTTCTCTAACAACCAATTTTTCTTTAACAATTTTCTCAACCCCAAGATTCATGGTTGATGTGTAAAAATTTGGTTGTTGTTTATTTTCCAAAAATCTTAGTTCATCAAGAAAGAGTTTTTCAAAATTCAGTTCAAAGCAGCAATTGTCCAACACAGTTTCTTTATTTTGACAAACCCGATCTGCTTCTCCTAATATTTTTAGCTCCTCACCGAAAATTTCCTCAAAACTTAGATCTGACTCTTCTTCTTCTTCCCCCGGTCTTTCCTGAATTGAATTATCAGGAAAAGAATGAATTGGGACAAGAATTTGGCTTAAAGGTGTTCTTTCCTGATTATCGACTTGTTTTCCTGACTGTAGTGCATTCATTTGAGTGTCCTTAGGATTGACCACGGGTTGACTCAGAATTTCTCCTTCCTCTACTTCACTTATGGCACTAGCTAGTTGATCAATATGGGTTTCTAATCTAGCTAGGGCTTGAGTGTTAGAGTTAAGTATGAGTTCGGTTATTTGCATAAAGGAGGTCATCGTGTAGGATGTTTGAGTTAACATATCCGTGGCTAGTGTGGAGGCCTTAATAATGATTTCAAAACCTTTTTCCAAAAAATTGAGACATTCATCATGATTTGTATCAAGAGGAGTGTGAGTTACAACTTGATGATGAGGAGACTGATTTTGATGTGACAGATTGGGTTGTTGAAATTGTGGATGAGAATTGAAAGGAACTGTGTTTTCCCTAGGAAAATGTTGGGTCAAAGAGGGAGTGAAGTTTTGAGTTTCGGAGTGATTTCCCTGATTCCATGCAATGTTTGTGTAACTTGCCCAACCTGGGTTGTAGGTTGGAAAAAATGGATCATTTACCGAATACTGATATGGACTCTCTACAAACTCCCGGACTTCATTGGAAATTTCAATCCTATTGGGATAACATAAATTTTGAAAAACTTGTGGATTATCCATTTGTTCAAAATGAATTTGTTGATGTGTATTGTCCTTAATCCACGTTTTGCATGCACCAAATACAATTTCTTTTTATATAATTTTTTTTTTGAAAAAAAATAAAAGTTAGTTTTTTTTTTTGAAGAAAAAGGAAAATCCTAACTAAAACAAATCAAAATCAATCACTTTTCAATCACTCTAACTCTAGGGTTAAGCCTAACTCAACTAGACTAGCTCCTAACCAAAAATTCCTAAAGTGAAAAGATAAAAGTTTTACCTGGGTAGTTAGCCAGGTAAGGATAGTACTAGAGGGTGATCAGAGATCAATTAAGTACCTCGTTCCTTGCGGAGCGCTTTACGCAACCCCTAAACCTTGCCTTAGACACCAACTAATCCAAGAAAACTTAAACCGGTTCACTTAAGGATTCTTTGTTCCTTATTGAGCTCGAATCCTTAGGGCCAACGTCTAATGAGTTTATTAGGCTTGGGTGGTGTAGTGAGGAATTAATGATTTTTGGGCTAAGGAAAGGGTGATGAAATCCCTCACCTTATCTTGATTATGGGGTTTTGCCCTTAAAAATATTTTGAAGTGTGTGCCAAATCAAGATGCTCAAATCACTTGGTGAATTCCTACTAACTATATGAAATGCATCCCTATGAATTAAAAGCAACTAAAAAGGATGGAAAAAAAATCTTTTTTTTTTTAATTAGGGTTAACAATCAAACAAATGAGAAGGGGGGATTTGTTTGAATTTATTATTTTCTTAGTAAATGTCAAAGTGAAGGGTGAATTTTATTATGGTCAACGGAAATAAAATCTTTTTTTTTCTTTAAGATCCTAATTGTCACTAATTGTGAGAAACTAACTAAAGGTGTGGAATTGAAAATATAAGGAAGAAGACTTACCACAAGCGAATATCCAATTCCTCAATCTCCAATTCTTGATCTTTAATCTCCAAGTAGTTCTTTCACAATAAACACACAAGTTAAAGAACCAAAATAATTAAAACCTACTTAAGCACCTTCCCCGGCAACGGCGCCAAAAACTTGATGCGGCATAAACATGTACCAAAAAGGTTGCAAGTGCACAACCGTGTCAAGTTATAGTATTTAAGATATCGATCCCACGAGGAAGGTGTTTTGTAGGAGAAAATATAAAATCGGTTCTTATGTTGTGTGCGTGACAAATAGGAATGATAAGTGAATGTGATTGTGAAGAGATTGAGAGAGTGAAAATGGTGTGTAAATAGATGCAAAGTGTAAGTGAGAGTGGATTTAACTAAAAGAAAATGCCAAGAAATTAAGATGGTAGATTCATAGGTACTGGATAATCTAAAATTGAACCCACTTCTTAGAAAAGGGTGATTCCCTAGAGGGTTCTAGCCTAAAGGCGAATCAACAAAATAAAAATAACAAAAAGAAAAACTAAACCAAGGAGGTTCTAGCCTCAAGTGAAATAGTATTAAGAATTATAAATCTAACTACAAAATAAATTGCAAAATCTAAACTACAAATAAAAATTGCAAGAATTAAATCAGACAATAATCTACTCTATAAGCATTTTGAAATAAATCTAAGGCAGAGAGGTTCTAGCCTCTTGGCTATTTAACAAGAAAATAAAATCTAACTACAAGCATAGAAATAATCTAAACAATAAGCAATAAAAAAGAAAAAAGAAGAAATGCAAAACCTTCAAATAATTCTCCATCTTCATCTTCATCTCATTCATCCAACAAAGAGAAGAAGAGAAAATTTAAAGTGGGTGAAAAAATTATTATTATTAATTGCAACAAAAGTTACAATTTTGGGAAGGCCTTCTCAATTAAGAGTAGCCCTCCTCTCCAAAAGAGTTACAAAATTTCCACACTCTAACCCTCATCTCAACCCCTATTTATAGTAAAACATCAGTGAATGAGAGTCCTTGGATCAAACTTGAGCCCAAGAATTGCAATTTCGGCCGTATACAATCTGGATGGACTTCGCAGTTCGGATAACGGGCACGGGTGCCCGCTCGATGGACCGCATACGATGCTTGCAATAGATGCTCGAAATAAGAGATTGTGACTTTCACGGTTGGCTTCATCTCGTTGAGATAGGCGATTTTCATATATTATATGTTAAATTCCGCCTTCCGGATTGGGAGATATCGTCGTTTCTTTGCAGCCAACTATCTTGATACATTTTTTTTCATATTTAATTTTTTTATTTTCTCCGGCTTCTACAGGCTACTCGGCTTGATTCTGGGCTTGGGATTTTTGACTCTTTCTTGTGTTCTTCATTTAATTCATGGGTTTTTGTTGAGATAAGAGATCTTGGGCTTTATTCTTCACTAACCTGCAATTAAAGATAAAAAACAATTATTAGTGGTATATTTATTCATTAAAAATAAATAATGAGGGTATAAAATTATAATAAAATGTGATTATCACTAGACAAATAACATTAGAAATTATTTGTAATCATCAAAACATTATTAGAAGATGTAGGCTCATAACATGAGACCTAACAATCTTCCCCTTTTTGATGATGACAAACAATCTACACAAATAGTAAATAAGATAAGCAATAAAGCACAATACTCTTAAATTATACTCACAACCCACTTGTTTCTCCCCCTTTGGCAACATCAAAATGGGGAAACAAAAGAATAAGAGAGCGAAAGCTCTCCCTACAAATAAGCACGGTTAGTATAAAACAAGTATAGGGATTACTCCCCCTATCAAAATGCCTTATGGAATATATGCAATGATGACCAAGGCAAACATATGTGAGTAAGCATAGATGAAAAATATGCTAAACACAACTCACATACACAAATACAATGAGGACACATGTAGATATGTCAATATGAAAAAAAGTGTCTCAAAGCATAAACATAAAAACCATAAATGAATAGATTTATGAAAACAAAGAATGAAAAACATGAGAATCACGAAAAAAAGTTTTCAAATGAAAACAAATCAACCAATGAAATCATAAATCACAAGATTTAAAACCAAAAATGATGTTTGATCAATAAAAGAATTTTTTTTGTAAAATTCGATCAAACCACATAAAGAATACATTATAAAGCACAAAAGATGATCCATAAGCACAAACATATAAATATCATCATAGAAGTGTTTTACAATGAATCCAAAAGTGTATACCAAAACAAACTCTTCATAGTTCAAAAACAGATTACAAAACACACAAGAATTATGAACTATGGATTTTAAAAACCAAAAATCATCTTTAAGAACATGAAAACAAAAAAAATCAAAAATATTTGTTCTTAAAGATCAAACAAGTTTCGGTACCTAATTACTCTTGCTACCTAAGAGTCTAGAGACATGACCCCTATCATGAAAGCTCAATGCCCTAGGGTTATGAACCCTTTTGGGCGCATGTGGTGCACGAACCCAGTCAAAACAAAAATTATACAAATGACCTTTCCGATTGAAATAAGTGCAATGAAAGAGGCCCATTTGTTTTTGTTGACCATAAACTTGGGCACGGGATTCATTTGCAAAAATAGATGATCTTATAATTTTATTTTGCAAATGATAAACATTTTGAAACAAGGTTGGTCAACTTGAAATATTTTGTGATTTAGAAACTTTTCATAAATTAAAACAAAACTTAGCTAAGTGACCAACTCTACCACAAAAATCACAATGATACACATTAGCATGCTTATGATGAGCTTTGTGAGTATGAGCATGTGAATGTGTATGTGTACAAGATGAAGAAACTAAATAGGATGCACAAGGAGCATTAATATGAGCCTTAGTGGGTGTTCGCGGGGAAAATTGCGTTCTTCGATTCCATTGCACTCTTGAGTAATAGTTTATCGATTACAAAAGATCCGGTCTTTTTATAAGATTCGGTTACAACAAAATCAAAAGAAAATGAAAATTACAACTTTCCTTTTATGTCGAACGAATCACGAGATCCTGTTTTGCGGTCTCTCGCTTTTGTGGGTTCTTTGCCTGCGCCGGAGTTAATCCGTGGACCACCGCGCGATCTTGATCCGGTCAGATCTACACGGTATAGCGGGTGTTATCTCACGAAGGAAATAACAGCCGAGGGGATTATTTCGCCAAGGAAATAATAGCCCTAGTTATCAAAATTGACCAAGCGAAATCGAGACTCTTCTCGGGATCAAAGGCCAAGCTTTGATCCGGAGGGAAACCGTGTAGATCTCAGATCTGATCTCTCTCGAACTCCTGCCTTATTTGGCGTGGATGATCGCCAAGAACCAGATCTGAGAGTCCGAGTCTTCTAAGTTTGAAAATCCGAAGGTGAGTTCTCAATCCAGCAGAGTTTCGGCTCCAAAAATTCTAACCCTTGAAAAATGAGCCATGCCCACTCTATTTATAGGCTTCTGAAAGCAGATCTGGGCTCAGATCTGGGCCCAGATCCGCGGCTCGGGAGGGGGGTGGCTCGGCCACCAGGTGGCCTCGGTGAGCCACCTGAGCGGCTCGGTTCTGGCCGAGCTTTTCCCGGGGTGTGCCGTGTCGTCCGTTGTCCAGTTTCACGGTTTTCGCGGTTTATCGGTTTATCTGAGCTTCGTCGTTGATCTGAACTCTGATTTGGCAGTCCGGATCCCGATTTGGCAGTAAACCCGCCTTGGAGTTCGAGTTCGAATCCATTCTACGGTTGGATGACTCGTTGACTCACCGAACCGTTAGCTTGATTCCGCACGCAAGTGTTGTTTGCGTGCGATTCGTTAACCTCGTCGCCTCGTTAATCCGATTCGTCACGTGTCACTTGGCTTCGATGTGGTGGACTAACGCTAGTGTTTGGATATATCGCCCGATGGTTCGTTGGTTTGTTGAATCACCGTGCCGAGTTGTGTTAAGGGACCTATAAGCAGTTTTATACGCCTACAGATACCCCCTCCAAAGTATTTCAGCCTCGTTCTTTTATAGAAGAGTCTGGAATGCTTTGGATATGATTGCCCCAACCTTCAATCGGTATGACGGGACCTTGGAATGGCTTTTGTTCTTGATTCCTTCAATCCTTCAGGCTATTCGGTGCTTTGTCGAATGTCTGTAAGGGTTCCGGTGCTGCATTTATTGTCTGACCGTTGTCGGAATTTTGAACTTGAAGTCGATTCCTGATTTTCTGATCTTTTAGCTTGTGTTTGCTGATTCAACATAGAACTGACCATCGATCGTTGGCGTTGAGCCTTTATTTGCGACGCGTTGTCCGGCGTAGTGTTGTTGAATTATCCTTAAGAATATTCTCCAGGAACTTCTCAACCAAAAATAGGGAATAGTTTATACTCGTATACCTTATTGGAGTACTTTTCATGTCCGAATGAGTTGAACCGGCCTGGTTCAAGACTGGTTTAGGACTGGTTCAGGACTGGTTTAGCCTGGTCAATGTAAAGGACCTGCAGTTAGCTTCAATTCTTGACTCCTTCGATTTTCAGTCTATTCGATGCTTTGACGAATAGCTGAAATCCTTCCGGTACCGCCTTTATCGTCTGGCCGTCGTCAAAGTCTCAAATCTAAAACTGATGAGTTGAGTTTGGCTCGTGTCATCGAGTTGACTTTGAACTGACTATCTCCTTCATGATATATTGACTCGTGTTGACTTTTTGCTCGCAACGCATTGACTGGCGTTAAACTAGGGTTACGCGTTGATAGGCGTTGACCTTAGGGTTTTGAACATCGTACGTTGACTTTTTGATCGCAACGCGTTGACTGGCGTTGACCTAGGGTTACGCGTTGACCAGCGTTGACCTAGGGTTTCGAATCGCTTGTCATTTGTTGGAGTATACACAGTTTAAGCTCTTGAGGTATTGGAGCATGGCGGTCCTAAATATTGGGCTGCAGGACCAACTATCAAAGCTGATTCATCTGCACGTGTGGATCTCATCCCGAATTTGTTGGATGTCTAAGTCACGAAACCAACTAATGGGGCTGGTGCGTCAGTGACTTTCGCATATATAGGATTTTTGGCAAACCCTCAGCCATCAACGGGTTTGATGCGCCTTTACCGACTACCGTTTGAGTCGGGCTAGCATGCGGATTGTTTAAGTCCGTTCCACATGTGACGTTATGCTAAAAGAGTTAACCCTTTTAGTGCTATGATATTGAATACGTAGACCTCGTCTTTCTCCTGTGAAAAGACTAAACAGCAACGTGTATCAGACATTGACTTAGGATTTTTGGCAAATCCTCAGCCCTCAATGGATTTGACATGCTTTCACCGATTACCGTTTGAATCGGGCTTACATACGGATTGTTTTAAGTCCGTTCCGCATGTGACGTTGTGCTAAAGGAATGAACTCCCTTAGACTTGATGCTACGACTTCGAATACGTAGACTTTGCCATTGTTACGGGAACAGGTTACCCGGCAACGCGTGTTAGGCGTTGACTTTAGGATTTTTGGCTAACCCCAAGCCTTTAACGGATTTTGAGACTTTGTGCTATGATGTCGAATACATAGACTTCGCCATTGTTACAGGAATAGGCTACCCGGCAACGTGTATTAGACGCTGACTTATCCCTACTTAGGCTTCGGGATAAAATACCCCAGAATCGAACTCTGGTGTCTTTTTCTATGGAAAAAGACTAAACCGGCGACGTGTGTTAGGCGTCGACATATCCTTCCTTAGGATTTAGGATGAAATTCCCCATGCGTGTAAGGCATGGATTTTGGTGTTACTAATAACAACCTGCCACAATGTTGAATATGTGGGCGGGTGTTCTTTTTAACGGTTAAGAACTAACCGGCAGCGCGGGTTAGGCGCAGCCTTATCCCTGTTTAGGTTTCAGGATAGGATACCCCAGGATCAAACTCTGGTGTCTTTTTCTACAGAGAAAGACTAAACCGGCAGCGCGTGTTAGGCGCAGACTTATCCCTGCTTAGGATTCGGGATAAACTTCCTAGACTGGAATTCTGGTGTCTTCTTCAATCGGTGAAAGACTAAACCGGCAACGTGTGTTAGGCGTTGACTTATCCCTACTTAGGATTCAGGATAAAATTCCCCGTACCTGTGAGGCACAGATTTTGGGAGTTGAAAAAGGTGGTGTCTTCTCTTGGGGCAAAGACGAACCCGAAATGGGAGAGGAAGAATTTTATATTCTATCTCCCTGATACGGGTGTATCTTCTCTTCGGGAGCTTAGCGATCCTCATGGGAGCTTGAGGATAGATGATTCTCATGGTATCTTGAGAATAGAGTAGAGGAGTCGTGGAAGAGGCCATTGGAAGCAACGAAGTCGAAGGATTCGTCAAAACTGTAGGAATTACGGTTGGGCTCTGGCCGGTAGACCGGCTTGGTCGCGGCGGTCGACTGCTTAGTGCACAGACCCAGACTATGTCTCGGGACTGAGAGCGGTCGACCGAAGGTGGCGCTGCGGTCGACCGGAAAACCCTGTAATCGATTTCCCAGATTTCGACGTTCTGACCGGTCGACCGCCTTGGGCACTGCGGTCGACCGCGTAGCGGTTACGGGCCTGGGTCTGTTTCCTGCTCCAGTTGGGATTTCTGTTTAGTATAAATAGAAACACGACTTTTCTAGGGTTTAGAACTCAGTTTGTAATCAGAAAAGAGATCAGGGAGGTTGTTCTTTGATCTGAGATTGTGAGAGAGAGATTTGTAAAAAAAATCCAATTGATTCTCATAATCTAGAGAAGGTATTTTCCTTCGCCCTAATTCAACTCTTGTGTTCTTCTGTCGTTTTCTTCTTTACCCACTCTTGATAATTCTGCGATCAAGAGTGCTTGCACGGCAACTCGTATCAAGTTGGTATCAGAGCGTCTAGATCCTGTGAAGGGGGAACCTGTGTATGGTCCTTACTCGCTCACAGTACAAGAAGCTTGGCGAGTTCCTTATTTCTTTGGAAGGAGTCCAGAAATTAAGGAGGGAGAAGATGACTGAAGCAGATAATTCAGCGA
>NC_033796.1:28031773-28092664 GCF_001876935.1 Asparagus officinalis
TCTTTTTAAAACATTGTGTGAAATGATGTGCACTTTTGTAATACACTTTTACGTCTAGATTAAATAATTAACATTTTTTCATATTAATGCAGATATTCTACTTGGTTGGATTTTCTTTTTTTTTAAAACATTTCTAAATTTGTCGGTGATTCAGGTGAGTGAAGCAACTTTCTTCCTTTTCTCTTTAGCATATGAGATATAGTGTACCAAATTTCTCAAAAAAAAAAAAACCTTAAATACTATTGAACATCATATAAATACTTATTCTCTCAAATTATATTCACTGCTATAGTTATGTTAAATAAAATCAATGAATTAACGCATTAAATTTTCTTTTCCTTGTAGAAATTTACATTCTACTTATTGGATTGCATAATCACTGTGCATTTGCATAAGAGTATCTTCTTCCAAATGACTTCAAACCAAGGTTTGAATTCAACAAAAATATATATTATTATTGCTTTATGTGTATTTATGTTTATTAATAGTGTATTTCAATATTTTTAACAGAAGAACAAATTCTAATACATGAGAGTAGAAACACCAAATATAATCAGTTGAATGTTGATCAGAAGACAACTTACATTCAGAAGGTCATTGATAATAGTAGAAAGAGGAAAAGGAATGATATTGCTGGCAGTAGTACTAATAGCAAGGGAAAACGTAAGATTGATTTGTTTTGTGGAGCGCAATAGCGAGAATATGACCATGGAGGTTTGCATAGATTAATTCGTACTTTTTCTTGATGAATGATGTCTCAGGAATTTGTTTTCAGGGCTATTTGGCATCCGGCAAGCAGATATGTTCAAGGAATTAATGATCTTGTCACACCATTTCTCATGGTATTTTTATCGAAGCATCTTGAAGGCGGCATGGATAACTGGTCGATGTTCTCTCTTTCTCCAGAAAATATATCTAACATAGAAGCCGACTGCTATTGGTGTCTTTCAAAATTGCTTGATGGTATGCAAGATCAATACAAATTTGCTCAGCCAGGAATTCAACGACTTGTCTTCAAATTGAAGAAACTGGTTCGGCGAATATATGGTAATTTTTTCCACTTAACTGATAGATTTATTAGGTACTTGATGTTAATTCTTAAGAACTCTTTGCTCCACTTTTATAATTTATCTTATCATGTTTAGTATATTTCCTGTTATAGTATATTTCCTGTTATAGTGGTTGATATTTAAATTTTATCATGTTTAGTATATTTTCTGTTATAGTATATTTCCTGTTATAGTGGTTGATATTTAAATTTTATCTTCACAAGAACCTGTTTCAAGACATATGGAGGACCAAGGCCTCGAGTTTCTTCAGTTTGCTTTTCGTTGGTTCAATTGTCTCTTGATACGTGAGGTTGGTTTTTTTAGTAAATTTCATTATTAAAATCCTGTAATTACAGTGACAGTAACTAAGTTTTACTTCGTTATCTCTGCAGATCCCATTTCATCTTGTTACGCGTTTGTGGGATACATACCTTGCTGAAGGGGATGCATTACCAGAGTTTCTCGTGTACATATCTGCCAGTTTTCTGTTGACAGTGAGTTAGCCAGACCCTGTTCTTGTTTTCTCTGAGAATGACAAATAACTATGTTTAACAAATTGTGTATTACGCTTATATATGCCAAAAAAAATAAAATTCATTCTTTCAATATGTATTTTACATGCTCTAACCGCATAACAATCAAAGAGGAAAATTATACAGAAACGACAATATGTATTTTTAGCAGTCTACTTATTGAAGTACTGATGCTTATTGATGCAGGATTATTCAAGCACCATTTTCTATATTATCTTGCAAGAGAGAGCTGTGTTGAAGTATGTAAATTGATAAATAGGTTTGTCTCTGGGGGTGATGCTAATGATGATTGTGGGTTTGTTTATGATTTGTTAGATGGCTTGAGCTTGAATATGAAGACGATTGGCTTCAAGGATGTCATTTCCCGGCAACATTTACAATGTGAATACTCTAAGCAAATTGCATTTTAACATTTTGATGGGATCCAGTACCACTCAAAAATACTTGAGGCTTCTATGGAGCTTGTAGATTAAAATATATAGGACTTACACATGGACAGTTTCCGATTGATATCCAGTGCAAATATTTGTTTGATAATTTAGATAATATTTGGACAAACTATGAGTACATCTAACCATTAAATATTATTTTTTCAATAAAATTGATCACTGTGTACCAAATTAGTAAAATTGGAATTTGATTGTCATAAATGTATTCATTTATTTTGTTGTTACTATTTTTAATGCATTCCGGAACATGATTTACCAGTAAAAAACTTAATATTGAAAGTGCAAATGTTTAAAAGTAATTTACCTAAACATTTATTACTTTAGTTAATTAGCAAAAAAAAATCCAAACATATATTAGTTATTTGTTATATTGGACCTTTGTCTTATGATATTTATATAGGACATTGAATCATTTGGAGCAGGTTAAGGACTTCACCCCATGTAAGAGCAGCATCTACACGTTGAAGGGAAGATTCACAAGAGCCTTAATATTCATGCTAAGGACATGTTCTACTTAGGTATTTCATTGGACCTGAAGCCTCCAGCAGCTGATGTTGCTGCTATCAAGGTACTTCATTCAAATTTTTCTGTATGGAGGAAAAAAATTAACTTCTGTTTTCTTTCCCCTCTTTTACCTAATGTTATGTTTGATCTCATTGATTTGCTTTGCAGGAAAGGTTATTTTAAGCTAACATGATGCGAACTGTATCTTGGTAAAATGCTTATCATGATCTGAGAGAAAATTAAGTTGTCTATCTTGTATGTTGCAAAGAACAAAAAGTTCAATTGATAAAAGTGATTATTGGTTCTTTCGCTGTTTCAGGGAATGTTGAGTTTAATATTGTTGACAAGCAGGTCAGCTATGTTTTTTTTTTGTTTGCTTGCATTCCTTCTAACTTCTTCAGATTCTATATGAGGTTTGTTAACCTTTTCATATTTATATGAAGGATACACATTTTTATCTTTGCAGATTAAGCTGTCAGGATCGCACTCGGTCTTTGGAAGGGCTATTGTTGTGCATGCTGATCCTGATGATCTTGGAAGGGGAAAATTAACACTATTGATTAATTCGCATTAATCATTAATTTATTGCTATATATTGAGTAAGTTATGTACGAAGCTGGTAAGGGATGACATTTAGAAGTGGTCATGCTTATAACAAGGGCTGGTTGCGAATAAACCTCCTGTAATGTCACCTAACTGCAGATAGATCCCCTTTAGCTCTATTGGTGTTGATAGACTCCCTGTGCTATTGGCCAAAGTACGGTAAGACTCCTGAGCGTACACCCCCCCCCTTCCAACTTCTTTTAAAAATCAATTAACCCTAATAATAATGATGGTGAAATTGTCCAATTATCTCCCTTTTTACGGAAGTGTGAGGCCCTTATTTAATTAAAATTCAGGCATTAATATCCAAGGGATTATTCCCCACCCTATCTAGATCATTTGTGCTAGATGCACTCACAATAGAAAACATGGGGAAGTTGGCACATGTTCTCAATTGTAGTAAAGATGGTCGTGAATTAAAGGATTGCGAATTTTGAAATAGTTATTCTCCTGTTAGCTGTTGTAGTCTAACAAAGATGATTTTATATGTTTACAGGTAGACATGAGCTGAGAAAAGAAACAGGAAATGCAGGATAAAGAATTGCATGTGGTGAGATTTTCTAATATACGTATTGAGTTTGTAACCTTCTTGTTAAATTTTCTCGTGTCTCTTCTCCCTTGAATTTACTTTGAACTTAATGATGTATAATTAAGCATTTACCTATATGTAAATGTTCCTCACTTGTGTTCCGTACGTTTTTTCGTCATTTCCAGGCATCATAGGGCTCCAGGGTTGAAGGGTGTTGATTCTGGATTTTACCACAGCATCCTGTGTATTAATCTGCGTAGCGTATGTTTCTGCGTAGCGTATGCTTGGGCATTGGCACAAGTAGCACAAGTCGTTGGTCTGCAAGAATATCCAAGGATCTGACATGTCTAATCATCACTTTTCAATAAATAATTGTAATTTAATTGTTCAAATGTTGAATGTTTCGATTATGTCTATATGTTTTATCCATTACTTAAATTCCATAATTTTATAAAAAAAATTATAAAAAAAATTATAAATTTAAAAAAAAAACATAAAAACTTTACCACGTGCATTGCACGTGCAATCCAACTAGTAATTAATGATCTTGTCACACCATTTCTCATGGTATTTTTATCGAAGCATCTTGAAGGCGGCATGGATAACTGGTCGATGTTGTCTCTTTCTCCAGAAAATATATCTAACATAGAAGCCGACTGCTATTGGTGTCTTTCAAAATTGCTTGATGGTATGCAAGATCAATACAAATTTGCTCAGCCAGGAATTCAACGACTTGTCTTCAAATTGAAGAAACTGGTTCGGCGAATATATGGTAATTTTTTCCACTTAACTGATAGATTTATTAGGTACTTGATGTTATTTCTTAAGAACTCTTTGCTCCACTTTGATAATTTATCTTATCATGTTTAGTATATTTCCTGTTATAGTATATTTCCTGTTATAGTGGTTGATATTTAAATTTTATCTTCACAAGAACCTGTTTCAAGACATATGGAGGACCAAGGCCTCGAGTTTCTTCAGTTTGCTTTTCGTTGGTTCAATTGTCTCTTGATACGTGAGGTTGGTTTTTTTAGTAAATTTCATTATTAAAATCCTGTAATTACAGTGACAGTAACTAAGTTTTACTTCGTTATCTCTGCAGATCCCATTTCATCTTGTTACGCGTTTGTGGGATACATACCTTGCTGAAGGGGATGCATTACCAGAGTTTCTCGTGTACATATCTGCCAGTTTTCTGTTGACAGTGAGTTAGCCAGACCCTGTTCTTGTTTTCTCTGAGAATGACAAATAACTATGTTTAACAAATTGTGTATTACGCTTATATATGCCAAAAAAAATAAAATTCATTCTTTCAATATGTATTTTACATGCTCTAACCGCATAACAATCAAAGAGGAAAATTATACAGAAACGACAATATGTATTTTTAGCAGTCTACTTATTGAAGTACTGATGCTTATTGATGCAGGATTATTCAAGCACCATTTTCTGTACTATCTTGCAAGAGAGAGCTGTGTTGAAGTTTGTAAATTGATAAATAGGTTTGTCTCTGGGGGTGATGCTAATGATGATTGTGGGTTTGTTTATGATTTGTTAGATGGCTTGAGCTTGAATATGAAGACGATTGGCTTCAAGGATGTCATTTCCCGGCAACATTTACAATGTGAATACTCTAAGCAAATTGCATTTTAACATTTTGATGGGATCCAGTACCACTCAAAAATACTTGAGGCTTCTATGGAGCTTGTAGATTAAAATATATAGGACTTACACATGGACAGTTTCCGATTGATATCCAGTGCAAATATTTGTTTGATAATTTAGATAATATTTGGACAAACTATGAGTACATCTAACCATTAAATATTATTTTTTCAATAAAATTGATCACTGTGTACCAAATTAGTAAAATTGGAATTTGATTGTCATAAATGTATTCATTTATTTTGTTGTTACTATTTTTAATGCATTCCGGAACATGATTTACCAGTAAAAAACTTAATATTGAAAGTGCAAATGTTTAAAAGTAATTTACCTAAACATTTATTACTTTAGTTAATTAGCAAAAAAAAATCCAAACATATATTAGTTATTTGTTATATTGGACCTTTGTCTTATGATATTTATATAGGACATTGAATCATTTGGAGCAGGTTAAGGACTTCACCCCATGTAAGAGCAGCATCTACACGTTGAAGGGAAGATTCACAAGAGCCTTAATATTCATGCTAAGGACATGTTCTACTTAGGTATTTCATTGGACCTGAAGCCTCCAGCAGCTGATGTTGCTGCTATCAAGGTACTTCATTCAAATTTTTCTGTATGGAGGAAAAAAATTAACTTCTGTTTTCTTTCCCCTCTTTTACCTAATGTTATGTTTGATCTCATTGATTTGCTTTGCAGGAAAGGTTATTTTAAGCTAACATGATGCGAACTGGATCTTGGTAAAATGCTTATCATGATCTGAGAGAAAATTAAGTTGTCTATCTTGTATGTTGCAAAGAACAAAAAGTTCAATTGATAAAAGTGATTATTGGTTCTTTCGCTGTTTCAGGGAATGTTGAGTTTAATATTGTTGACAAGCAGGTCAGCTATGTTTTTTTTTTGTTTGCTTGCATTCCTTCTAACTTCTTCAGATTCTATATGAGGTTTGTTAACCTTTTCATATTTATATGAAGGATACACATTTTTATCTTTGCAGATTAAGCTGTCAGGATCGCACTCGGTCTTTGGAAGGGCTATTGTTGTGCATGCTGATCCTGATGATCTTGGAAGGGGAAAATTAACACTATTGATTAATTCGCATTAATCATTAATTTATTGCTATATATTGAGTAAGTTATGTACGAAGCTGGTAAGGGTTGACATTTATTGCTGGTCATGCTTATAACAAGGGCTGGTTGCGAATAAACCTCCTGTAATGTCACCTAACTGCAGATAGATCCCCTTTAGCTCTATTGGTGTTGATAGACTCCCTGTGCTATTGGCCAAAGTACGGTAAGACTCCTGAGCGTACACCCCCCCCCTTCCAACTTCTTTTAAAAATCAATTAACCCTAATAATAATGATGGTGAAATTGTCCAATTATCTCCCTTTTTACGGAAGTGTGAGGCCCTTATTTAATTAAAATTCAGGCATTAATATCCAAGGGATTATTCCCCACCCTATCTAGATCATTTGTGCTAGATGCACTCACAATATAAAACATGGGGAAGTTGACACATGTTCTCAATTGTATTAAAGATGGTCGCGAATTAAAGGATTGCGAATTTTGAAACATTAAAAAAATCTAATGGAATTGCATCAGAAATAGTTATTCTCCTGTTAGCTGTTGTAGTCTAACAAAGATGATTTTATATGTTTACAGGTAGACATGAGCTGAGAAAAGAAACAGGAAATGCAGGATAAAGAATTGCATGTGGTGAGATTTTCTAATATACGTATTGAGTTTGTAACCTTCTTGTTAAATTTTCTCGTGTCTCTTCTCCCTTGCATTTACTTTGAACTTAATGATGTATAATTAAGCATTTACCTATATGTAAATGTTCCTCACTTGTGTTCCGTACGTTTTTTCGTCATTTCCAGGCATCATAGGGCTCCAGGGTTGAAGGGTGTTGATTCTGGATTTTACCACAGCATCCTGTGTATTAATCTGCGTAGCGTATGTTTCTGCGTAGCGTATGCTTGGGCATTGGCACAAGTAGCACAAGTCGTTGGTCGGCAAGAATATCCAAGGATCTGACATGTCTAATCATCACTTTTCAATAAATAATTGTAATTTAATTGTTCAAATGTTTAATGTTTTGATTATGTCTATATGTTTTATCCATTACTTAAATTCCATAATTTTATAAAAAAAATTATAAATTAAAAAAAAATAAAAACTTTACCACGTGCATTGCACGTGCAATCCAACTAGTACTATTATAAAAGTGGATTGGCATGTTAAAACATTTCTTCCAAAAATGCCCTCCAAACCATATACATACATACATAAAACACATGCATCCATACATATAAACATATAAATATATATGCATACATTCTAATAATGTCATAACTCTCCTATTAATTGTCCATTAATATTAACTTCTAATTTTTGTAACCTCATCCATACATATAAACACATACATATATATGCATACATTCTAATAATGTCATAACTCTCCTATTAATTGTCCACTAATATTAACTTCTAATTTTTGTAACCCCTCCACTAATCCAATATTAATGTCATCATTATGATAAAGGTACAAATTGTTTCTAGCCTTTTCGTTCTTCACTTATAAAAAATTGAGGACATACATTTATTATTTTGAAAATTATTTCCACTACCGTTACACTCATTTACACCTATCAATGATGCATGATTACAAATGAAAATTTCAGTTTAGAACTTAAAGGTCATGTGATTCCTATAAATTGACCTAATTTCATCAGTCAAACATATCCTGCATCAAATAGAAAATAGAACTTGGAGAAAAATGTTGAGGAAGGGAAGAAAAGACAATCATTACAGGTTAGTAAAAAGGTAATCATAGTTTATACTATTATTATAATTTACTTATAGCTTTCAAAAATAGTGTTAGATGGTTACGTAAAAACATGTAGATAGTAAAAAGGTAACTACATGATTTTCCATTAAGATGCACTCGTGAAGGTTGAGGGAGAGAAGGAGAGATCGATGTTCATTATCCAATTTTCAATGGTTTTTGTAAGTAATATAATTTTTTTAATGAGTGACCATTAGTATCCAATTATGTTTGACATATAAACACATACATATATATGCATACATTCTAATAATGTCATAACTCTCCTATTAATTGTCCACTAATATTAACTTCTAATTTTTGTAACCCCTCCACTAATCCAATATTAATGTCATCATTAGGATAAAGGTACAAATTGTCTCTAGCCTTTTCGTTCTTCACTTATAAAAAATTGAGGACATACATTTATTATTTTGAAAATTATTTCCACTACCGTTACACTCATTTACACCTATCAATGATGCATGATTACAAATGAAAATTTCAGTTTAGAACTTAAAGGTCATGTGATTCCTATAAATTGACCTAATTTCATCAGTCAAACATATCCCGCATCAAATAGAAAATAGAACTTGGAGAAAAAATGTTGAGGAAGGGAAGAAAAGACAATCATCACAGGTTAGTAAAAAGGTAATCATAGTTTATACTATTATTATAATTTACTTATAGCTTTCAAAAATAGTGTTAGATGGTTACGTAAAAACATGTAGATAGTAAAAAGGTAACTACATGATTTTCCATTAAGATGCACTCGTGAAGGTTGAGGGAGAGAAGGAGAGATCGATGTTCATTATCCAATTTTCAATGGTTTTTGTAAGTAATATAATTTTTTTAATGAGTGACCATTAGTACCAATTTTCTTTTACTATTAATATTTCAAGTTGGGAGCTTCTTGATTACATTTGCCATAGTTCATATTTTATTTTCATCTATATTTTTATCTACAGACGAGTTTCTCGATACATTAACACTTATATAAATAGCACTTATAAAAAATTGAGGACATACATTTATTATTTTGAAAATTATTCCCACTACCGTTACACTCATTTACACCTATCAATGATGCATGATTACAAATGAAAATTTCAGTTTAGAACTTAAAGGTCATGTGATTCCTATAAATTGACCTAATTTCATCAGTCAAACATATCCCGCATCAAATAGAAAATAGAACTTGGAGAAAAATGTTGAGGAAGGGAAGAAAAGACAATCATCACAGGTTAGTAAAAAGGTAATCATAGTTTATACTATTATTATAATTTACTTATAGCTTTCAAAAATAGTGTTAGATGGTTACGTAAAAACATGTAGATAGTAAAAAGGTAACTACATGATTTTCTATTAAGATGCACTCGTGAAGGTTGAGGGAGAGAAGGAGAGATCGATGTTCATTATCCAATTTTCAATGGTTTTTGTAAGTTATATAATTTTTTTTTAAATGAGTGACCATTAGTATCCAATTACGTTAGTTTATTTGATGTTAAATAAATATCCAATTTTCTTTTACTATTAATATTTCAAGTTGGGAGCTTCTTGATTACATTTGCCATAGTTCATATTTTATTTTCATCTATATTTTTATCTACAGACGAGTTTCTCGATACATTAACACTTATATAAATAGCACTTATAAAAAATTGAGGACATACATTTATTATTTTGAAAATTATTTCCACTACCGTTACACTCATTTACACCTATCAATGATGCATGATTACAAATGAAAATTTCAGTTTAGAACTTAAAGGTCATGTGATTCCTATAAATTGACCTAATTTCATCAGTCAAACATATCCCGCATGTTATTGTTAAGGAGCAAGGAGTATTGATTGTGTTTTTAACTTCCTTTGGATAAATGGAGCGGAGTTTATCGGGCACAAAGTAAATTCACATAATAGTTCTTAATGTCAAGTAACTTGCAAGCAGTAAATAACTATTTATTGACAACAATGTGAAAATTATATATATAGGAATATCTGTATGGAATGCATATACTTTGTTGAATGTGTGCAATGTAGATATATGTCAAATGCCTTTTTGATGTATCCTAAAATCCCAATGTAGGAATGATGGGATTAAAAACACTTGACTTACAAATTCATTTACATTATTAACTCATTTTCTTAATAAGAGATTGCAAGCGTTCCACTAACTATATATTACTTGAAAATCCATTTTGTAAAATTTTAACATAGTGTGTGATATTTAATGATTGGTATGTTATAAATTAATATACTAAACAAAAGAAAACGTTGAAATATATATGATAGAACTTTATTTTTCCTTATTTTTTGGGTCATGTAAACTATATATATAGCACATTCTCCATAATAAATATTTTTTCTCATTATTTTTAAGTGAATTTTGACAACTAAATTTAGTCAAAAATTTGCACTTGATTGAGTTTGAAATTTTCAATATTTAATCCATCGTATCCTTCATGAATAATGAGTAATTAAAAAACTAACCAGTAAAATAAATATAGATGAAAAAAATGAATGAAATGATATAATGAGATATTATTGTTGTTGTTCGGGTAAATTTTGATGGTGGATGGAGTAATCTTTGCTGATTACATACATAAGTTAAGTGAATAGTATGTAGGTTACTTATTTAAACATGTGCTAATAGACATTAATTGCGATAATAAGTTTAATGTATTAGACTTCCAGTGCCTTCCAATTCACATGCAACACACATAAAAGCTTAGATTTTGATGGTGGATGTAGTAATCTTTGCTGATTATATACTTATTTAAACATGTGATTATATACTTATTTAAACATGTGCTAATAGACATTAATTGCGATAATAAGTTTAATGTATTAGACTTCCAATTCACATGCAACACACATAAAAGCTTATTTATTTTTATTTTGATATAAAAATTACTTTTATACTTATGTCCACGTGCAGCGTGATTATATATCTTTAAATGAGCATCATGATTATCCATTAAACTTGCTATCCCTAAAAATTTTCTTAGCAAACATCAAATGATTAGTGCTTTTTTGTATTTGAGTTTTCTAAAATTACTCATGATGATCATTTCAAAGGATAGTTCACACACACAAAAAAGTATCATCACAAAAATTAAACGTAAAATTAAATACACGTGCAACGCACGTGCACTATACTAGTAGAACTAAAGATCTGTTTGGCAAAAATCTGTTTGGGTAAATTGGTCCAAGTCTAGCTTAGATTTTCTAAGGCCAAATTTGGTCTCTAAACTGATTTTTTTTTAAACGTCTCCCTATTCCAAAACAAAACTAGTTTAGTTTAAAAAGGGGACGAATTTGGTTTTGACCTAATTTAAGGATAGTTGTCAAACACATCCTGAACGTTATGCGAGATTAAGTGCTACACCGTGTAAGCACAGTGGGGACCACCTCTAGAAACCATATTGTCTGGTGGGGATACTGGGGCGAACCAATTCATCATGCCGCGGACATTACATGTGTATGATGGGGTGATTGTGATGCCCCAAAGATAGTCCCGCATTTAGAAGCCATGAAAGGTTTAAATAGGTAAAGCTAAAGTCGTAAGTGTAGCGATGGCTAACCATCTATGGAGGTTGGTTAGCCAAAGAACACGCTGCACTCATTGAATCCCATGGCTTACACTGCCAACGGGCTGGTAGGCCTAAGATGTGACAATCTTGGCTCTCATGTTGCAGCGGTTCTCTTTAATTGAACGCTTAATTGTATTTTGGTGGAGTAGTTTCGGAGATGATTTTTAGGGCATATATTGGTTGATGCTGGAGGGATGTTTCGTTTGATAAACTGGTGTTAAGCTTCTCCTGCGGTTGTGAGTTCGGAAAGGGCTATAAAGCAAAATAGTAGTTTCATCCTGACTGCGCTTCCCGTTTTACTACTGAGACTTTGGCTCATCAATAAAAGGATATCACGCTCAGCATATAAAATATCTGGTGACCGACAAATCATGTATCGAGCTCTAGATGCCATCGTCATGCACCGAGCAGAATCCCAATTGGTAGCCCACTTGACAAGGATCGATTCTGAAGGCTCCTTTGAGTTGGGCGCAGAGTCACGCTCTCACGCCGCGGAAACGATATTACCCGAGAGAAAGCCCTGACTTTTATTTTCACAAAAGCTCAAGCTAACCTCTATATTCCCGTTTCACAAAGGAAATAAAAATAGAAAGTAAAATATCTCAATAAAGTAAAATATACACTCTTCCTCTCATTAGTTCTAGGTCTGACTTGTCGAGGGAACCTACAAACAATAGCCAAAAACAGAAAACAGTAAAGACGCGAGATTTACGTGGTTCGACAAACTTGCCTACGTCCACGGGAGGGGTGAGGGGAGATTCCACTATGAGGAGAATACCGACGACTTGTACAATTCACAAGCTCGTCTCAAAAATAAAGCTATAATTTTTACCCTAAAGAAATTGACCTCTCTCTTGTAAAATCACTTTTTTTTCTCCTCAAGATCTCACTGTTTTTTCTCTCAAAAATAGCCGCAAGAACACCCGTTTCTCCTCTGCGTTTTTCCCACACAAAACCCTAGGAAGCTATTCGGGTATTTATAGCCTAGTAATGCGGTCAAAACAAAATGCGAAACTTGGGCCTCAGCATTTGCCCGCTGGATTGACTCGGCGCCCACGAGCACGCGTGGGTGTGACCCCCACATGACACCGCATGTGGTTGTGGTCCCCACGTAACACCGCTATTCACAATTCTCCACCTCGTACATTATTTGATAACCTTAAATTTTGGATGAACACCAGAAGAACACCGCGAACACAAACCAGACTAAAACCAGCTGCGCCATTTTACCACGTCTGCCTACGTACCCTCCACTAGGATCAAGCTAACTGTAGTTCAGGATTTGTTCTCCATATAGTCTCCACCTCATCCCATCACAACCCCAACGGGCTATGCTTACTTAGGTAAATCAACACGGGCTGATATGAAGCAAGTCCAAGCAATGTTGGAACTTGCTGCCTATGTCCACCTTGGTTAACATGTCCGTGGGATTCTCATTCGTATGCACCTTCATGAGAGAAATATCGCCTTCCTCTATGACATCCCACACGAAATGATACCTGACATCGATATGCTTAGTACGAGCATGATGAACTTGATTCTTCACCAAGTGAATCGCACTCTGACTATCGCACCATAAGTTCACGTTCTCCTGCTCAATCCCCAAATCGTCTAGAAGACCCCACAACCACAATGCTTCATTCACTCCCTCTGTCATGGTCATGTACCCAGCCTCTGTAGTAGAGAGTGCCACTGTAGCCTGTAACATCGATTGCCAACTAACTGGAGCTCCACATATCTTGAACACATAACCAGTAGTAGATCGCCATCTATATACATCGCTCGCATGATCTGAGTTAAAAACCCATCAATCTGACACGTATCTCCACCAAAATACAGACCCGTATCAACGGTACCCTTTAAGTACCTCAGGACCCACTTCACTGCTTTCCAATGTGCCTTTCCCGAATTCACCATGAATCTGCTGACCACACTGACTGCCTGTGAAATATATGGGCATATACACACCATGACGTACATCAAACTTCCAACTACACTAGCATAAGGAACACACTCCATGTGTGCCTTCTCTTCCACTGTAGTGGGAGATTGTTTACCTGAAAGCCTGAAGTGTGGAGTCAATGGAGTCACCACTGACTTAGCACTTTGTATCCCAACCTTATGATAACCCGCTCTATGTAGCCTTTCTGACTCAAGAACAATCGCCAATTCGTCCGCTCTCTTCTAATCTCTATACCCAGTATTTTCCTTGTAGCGCCCATGTCCTTCATCTCTAACTCTATACCAAGTTGAGATTTTAGCCTATCTATCTCCACCCTGCTCTTAGAAGCAATAAGCATGTCATCCATATACAAAAGAAGATAGATATAATCACATCCACAAAGCTTTCGAATGTAAACATAACAATCATAATCGCTTAGGGAAAACCTATGCTTCAGTATGAAGGAGTCAAATCGCTTGTACCACTGTCGAGGAGATTGCTTCAGTCTATAGAGTGACTTCCTCAAGCGACATACATGATGCTCCTTATCCTCAACCTTGTAGCCCTCAGGTTGCGACATACATGATGCTCCTTATCCTCAACCTTGTAGCCCTCAGGTTGATGCATATAGATCTCTTCATCTAAGTCTCCGTGCAAGAAGGATATCCTCAACCTTGTAGCCCTCAGGTTGATGCATATAGATCTCTTCATCTAAGTCTCCGTGCAAGAAGGATGTCTTTACATCGAGTTGTTTCAGCTCAAGATCACCATGAGCAACAATACTCAACAGTACCTGAATAGAAGCGTGTTTCACCACCCAAGAAAATATCTCATTGTAATCCACACTCTCTCTTTGTTCCAGCTCGGGATCTTCCTTTCTCCTATACACCCATTTACAACCAATAGCTTTTCTTCCTACGGGCAATGAGACCACCTCTCATGTTTTTTTTTCTTCTGAAGAGATTCCATCTCCTCCTTCATCGTAGCCAAACAACTCTCACTATCCTAATCCTGAATAGCTTCCTTGAAGGAGACTGGCTCATCTTCCTCCATTGAGAGTGCGTATTTTACCAAATAAACTTACACATAGTGCTTCAAGAGTTGATCAGCCCCCAGCTTCAGTACTTGCTTGTATGCCCGCCTTGGCCTAGTGGAAGCCAAACTATCCTAGAGTTATTGTTGTTGTAGTGCTTGTGTATTTTGTTGCTGAACCTCCTCCTACTCAAGCTCATCATCTACTTGATTTTCCACTTGAACATGAATAGAACCTGGTTGGTCTTTAGGTTCTATCTCAATAACCTGGGACTTTGAAGTTCTAGCTGTCCCAACACCATCATCCTTGGGCGCCTTAGCAATCATGGATTTCTTATCAAATGTAACATCCTTACTTATCACGAACTTTGAATCTTCTGTACACCAAAGATGGTAGCCTTTTACACCCTTTACATATCCCAAGAATATAGCCTTCTTGGCCCTTGCGTCAAGCTTTCCCTCATTAACATGATAATAGGCGGTACGCCCGAAAATCCGGAGCCTCTCATAATCTGCATGCTTCCCTGACCACACCCTATAGGGTGTATCACCATCCAATGTAGAATATGGAGAATGATTCATAATATAACAAGCCGTAGCCACCGCTTCTGCCCATCATTCCTTACCCAATCCAGCATATGATCGCATACTCATTGCTTTCTCCCACAATGTTCAGTTCAGCCTCTCCGTGACCCTATTTTGCTGTGGCGTAGATCTGACTGTCCAGTGTCTAGCAATACCCTCCTGATCATAAAACTCCTTGAAAACACAATCTGTATATTCTATACCGTAGTCAGACTTAGTGTCTTTAATTTCTTCCATGTCATGTTTTCAACCATCGCCTTCTACTTCTTAAATGTCTCGAATACCTCATTCTTATGCTTTAAAAAAATAAATCCAAGCATACCTTGAATGATCATCTATGAAAGAGACAAAATACCTGGAACCACCCTTAGAAGTTATCTGAGCCGGACCCCACACATCTGTGTGCACATAGTCTAATATACCTCTGCTCTTATGATTGCTTTTCAAGAACTGGACCATATGCGCCTTCCCATACACATAATCCTCGCAAAAATCCATGCAAGGTTTCTTTATATTCTTTAGCAGACCCTCCTTACCAAGCAGAACTAGACCCTTCTCTGACATGTGCCTAAGCCGTGTATGTCATAACCGTGAGTGCTCACATGGGTCTCCATCACTTCCTTCAGTTCCAACCGCTACATCTCTTGTCACCGTTGTACCTGAGAGAGTACATAAATTACCATGACGAACACCTTTCATCACTACTAAGGAACCCTGAATAACCTTCTTCACTCCATTCTCTGTAACAATCGGAGTCCAATGCACCAACTGAGATAAGATTTTTCCGCAAGTCGGGAACATGTCTCACATCTGTCAAGGTTCGGACTACTCCATCATGCATCTTGATCTTGATATTACCTAGCCCCATCGTTTTATAAGCATGGTTGTACCCCATCAATACGGTTTTACCATCAATGCTTCTGTAAGTAGTAAACCACTTTCTATTTGGCCACATGTGGTAAGAGCAACCTGAATTAAGAATCCACTTCCCGGAGATATCATCATCACCCGTGATGACATAGCATTCCTTCTCAATCCCTTCCTCTGAAACATAGCTCGCTTCTTCCTTGCCTTCTCTCTTCTCAGTCTTGTTGTTTTTCTTCACACCTACTCTCTTATTTAGACAGTCGACCTTGAAATGCCCAACTTCACCGTATTTGAAACACACTCTTCCCGTAAGAGGTCTTGATTTAGATTTAGACTTTTTTCCCTTGCCTTTCTCCCTTGCCTTTTCCTCGCTCATTGCTCCTTCCTCTACCAAACAATCCATGCGTTTGTTCTTTGCTACCACCAGTAGTCATGTCACTGGTTGCAATCTTTCGAAGGTCATCCACTAGAAGCATCGTTCTAGTCTCACCCATTGTCAAATTGTCTCCCACAAGCATCATTTTTTGTACCAGGTCCTCATAAGACTTCGGTAGAGATAGAAGTAGTAGAAGAGCCTGATCCTCATCTTCTACAGTCACATCAATATCCTTCAAATTCGATATTATCCTATCGAACTTGTTGATGCATTCCTGGATTGATGAGCCATCCTCCATCTTGCAAGTATACAATTTGGATTTTAAATAGATCCGGTTCGTTAGACTCTTCGTTATGAAGGTGCTTTCTAACTTCGACCACACGCCCGCAGCCGTTTCCTCTCCATCTACCAAGAAATCTACATCCCTTTCAAGGCAAAGGATAATCGACGTCTGTGTTTCTAAATCCAGCTCCTCCCAATCCTCATTAGACATATCCTTATGCTTCTTTTCTTTTCCAGCCAAAGTCTTGTGCAATTTTTGTGAAATTAACAAGTTTTTCATCTACATCCTCCAATAGGAAAAATTATTCTTCTAATTGAACTTTTTGATCTCGTACTTTCTAACTTTAATTATTTTGCTAGTTGACGTCATCATTCGCTTGTATTAATAAATCCACTTCTCTTAGGAAATTGCCGAGCACCACCTCAAACCAGAAGCTATATCACTCCCAATCTGAATAACAGCTCTGATACCAATTATTGGGCATAGAGTCACGCCCTCACACCACGGAAGTGATATTATCCGAGTGAAAGCTCTGGCTTTTATTTTCATAAAAGCTCAAGCCAACCTCTATATTCCCGTTTCATAAAGGAAATAAGAATAGAAAGTGAAATATCTCAACAAAGTAAAATATACACTCTTCCTCTTATCAGTTGTAGGACTGACTTGTCGAGGGAACCTATAAATAATAGGCAAAAACCAGAAAATAGTCAAGACGCGAGATTTATGTGGTTCGATAAACTTGCCTATATCCACGGGAGGGGTGAGGGGAGATTCCACTATGAGGAGAACACCGACGACTTGTACAATCTACAAACTCGTATCAAAAATAAAGCTATGATTTTTACCCAAAAGAAATTAACATCTCTCTTGTAAAATCCTTTTTTTTTCTCCTCAACATCTCACTGTTTTTCTCTCTCTCAAAAACAGCCGCAAGAACATCCGTTTCTCCTATACGTTTTTCCCACACAAAACCCTAAAAAGCTATTCAGGTATTTATAGCCTGGTGATGCGGTCAAAACAAAATGCGAAACTTGGGCCTCAGCATTTGCTCGCTGGACTGACTCGGCGCCCGCGAGCATGCGTGGGTGTGGCCCCCACATGACACCGTGCATGGGTGTGGCCCCCACCTAACACTGATGTTCACACTTTGAAAGGAAATGAAATGAAACGCATATATGAAACAATCCATAGATAAGCACTTCCAATTTTTAGCGCGACTCAAATTTAATCCTAACCAGTATTGGACCTGAGAATGAGGCGGCCTGTGTCATTGGATCAAAACTCTTCAGTTGTGAGCTTTATGGAGTCAGGATCAGACCAAGATGAACTTTTTTTTGTTATCCAATTTGAACCCGAAGACAATAAAGTTTTAGATACGCAAGATTCTCAAAAAATGCCTTGGATTTAATGCGGTATATAAAGGAATAGCTTGATAAGTTGAGCACCTTTTATTAAAAAAAGTAGTAAGAGGATCTTGACAGAAGCCTGATATTAGGGGACCAGGAGCTACAAGTTAGGGTCATATGGCAGCATGTCTAGTTTAGGCCTAGCAATTTAGAAATCTGTGTTTAAAAAGAGTGCTACTACGGGGACCCAAAATGAGACTATTGAAGGGGACAAATGAGATGTCTCTCTCCTATTGCATAATGAGCTAGCATGACCAGCTCATTATACAATAGGGAGGGGACACCTCACATGTCCCCTCCATTGGTCCCATATTTTTTGTCCCTAGTTAGGAACTTTTATTTTGAGTCCAAATAAAAGGTTAAGGCATACAAACAAGATCAAAATCATTCAGCAAAAGGTAAAACCAAAGTCATTCAGTATAGAACTTCTCAGCTGCATACTACATTAGTTCGTTATCCAAATAGAAACGGACCATCCAAACATTTCCTAATTAATCACTAAACACCAACAACATAACACGAAGAACAATAACCCTAGTCTGCAACAGTAAAGATGGGAGGCACAAGTACTAATTAATTACCATTTGCGATTGGCATCAGAATTCTCAAGAATACTCTCCATGGACCTGAACTTCATCTTAATCCCGTCCTTCATCGTATCACCAGTCTTTGCCTTTCTTCCAGGTTTCTGCTTTGGGTCAGCAACGTTCCCGAGCTTTCCTAAATGATGATCACATAATGCATACCCGACCTTTGTCAACCGCGAGCATCTCCACCCCTTACCATTCACTCGAGTGCACCTTGGGTCTCTTCTTTTGACAGAATTCATAGTATTATTTTCTCTTCTCCTCTTCACTTTGCTATAAAGATCATCATCATCTTTGCGAAGCTCTTCAGCAACAGTATTGGTTGCTAAGAGAGAAATATTATTATAAGCTCTTGGCCTCCTATTCTTCAACCTTGGCTTCTTTCTGATTATTTGTTTCTCACTAACTGCATAGGCTTGTGGCATGACGATATCTTGGTTCACTTCAGAATCTGTTACCCATGAAGCAGCCATGGCAATGAGGCCTATAGGATTTGATATCTCGATTCCTATATCATGTTGTGTTATTGTTGGTTTCTCTTCTGCTCCTGTTTTTATTCGTATCTTGATTTTCTTCTTCTTGCTCTCTTCTTGATTGACTGAGAGGACACTTCTCCTCTTTTTGAGAGGAAAAGCTTTCTCATCTTCATATTTCCCCTCTTCCACATTCCTCTTTTTAGGCGGAAGGACTTTTGAACTAATCAAAAATATTGTTGAATCACTAAAGAACCTTACTTATGAAAATATATTCAAAAAGAGAAAAATATATATAATAGTAGTTAATAATAATAATTCAATCCTATCTTTTTAACTCTTTTTCCCTAAATGTAAATGAAGAAATTGTTGCATGGATACCTATGAAGCATGCTCATGTAGGAGTACATTTTGTCTATACACTTGATTTCATGCTATTTCATCGCTAAGTGTAATTTCCTACAGCTAGTTTATTGTCAATATATATTATTGTTTACATAGATCAAATTAAACACGAGTTCTAAAAATTAAATTAAAAGTGAGCATTAAATTAAACCTCGCACTATTTCCTACCATTTAGTCCTTCTAAAGATGAATCTACAAGTGAATCTTAAAATGAATTCAAAGAACCTCTTTGGACAATAATTTATTTACCTTTTAAAGAAGAATCTCTTTGGACAATAATTTATTTACCTTTTAAAGAAGAATCTCTTTGGACAATAATTTATTTACCTTTTAAAGAAGAATCTTGTTACGTACAAGGAAGTATGTTCAAAACAAGAAATAATAGATAACACTTAAAATCCAAATTTATCTTTAACTGTCCAATTTCTGTGTGTGCGACAAAATTTTTGTGTAAATACTTATGAAGCGTGCTTATGTTGGACATGTGTTGGACTTGAAAACTCCCTCCATGCTATGGATCAACCATTTCATTATCATAGTACTGAGATATTGTTTGTAACGAAGCATCTTTCCTACTATGGCAATTAATAATGCCTTTTTAAAATGTTAATTTTGTCGATGTTGTTGTTGAATGTATGAAAAATCGCATTAAACCATGAAAGATAGTTAATGCCAACATCGATCCTTCTAAATTATTTTTACCTTGAGCAAAGGCCACAGAGACTGACAGACAATAAGAAGCTAAAACTTCCCAAAATCTGAACATATATTTGACTCTCTACATTGGTAGCAAAATTGTTACACAGATATACTGTACTGAAGCATTTTTCACACCCGAATATACTAGACAGAACATATTCTTGTATGATATTGTCATTACTAGCTCGGTGTCTTCACAAACTATATATTGTCATTGTAGATGCATGGAAAATAATTACAAAAAAATATATGGGCTAATGATAATAAAGAATTCAATCCGCTTTCATCATTCATTTTTCTTCTCATGAAGATGGTACCTCCCTGCTATTATCGTTGCTATGTTCTTTTCTTCAATCACAAATTCTAGAAAACATATAGTAGTGATACTGAAGTGTGTGCATACGAAAATTTATTCACCTCCATATATGGATAGCCAAATAATTAAGTGAAAAGTGAGGTAATATGCAACTATTTAAGATATATAATCATATAATTAAACTGTTATATATATGACATTCATTATCTTGAAAGAATTCAATTGATGTAAAGCTAATTCTTGCCAAATAGGACACATATGTGTAACAATTTTAAACTAAAAACTACTAATAGTTTGTTATAAATTTCATTTAGCTAATCAGTGAAATTTCTGGTTCTCCAACATCGATCTTACTCTAGATACCAAGAATTACCAATAACTATAGAAATAACATGTAGCTTTTCTGCATTTGCTGTGACTTTTAAAAATTAGTTATGAACATTCATAGAATATGTTCATTCAAGGAGACAGCTTACGTACCTTGAATCACTTACAGTGCTCTTCACTTCATTCTTAGCCACCATAACTTTGTTCCCAACCATATTCTGAAAAATAGATAAAGAACAATTCATTAAACTTCAAAGTGTTATCATTTTCATGCTTTTTATTTATTTATTTTTTTGAAAACTAAATTATATGACAAACAAACGGAAAATTTGGATTATCATACAACAAATGACCGCGAAAGAGACAGAACTTCAAATAAGCATATTAAGACTGCTGGAATTTCTTGTTTATTACACATTTCTACTAAAATTTAAGAGCTCACTTAAAAACCATATTTAATAATATTAACCATATTTTTTGAGAAAAAATATTAACCATATTTTGAATTGATTCTCTTAAAAAATAAGAAATAAAAACTACAATAGAGAAAATAAGACCAAAAGGCGGAAGATATGAGCCTATGAGCTTTCGTTTCTCCTTTATTGCCTTTTGCATAATCACATACCACTCCATTTGTCTCAATACGGAATCCTTTTACGTACTGACAATTCTTAAGAAGAATAAGCATTTCTTTAGATGATAGATTGCAGGGATGAAAATAACATGAAAGAGTATTTCTCTCCTAAGTTGAATTCAAGAAACTCTATTTTCCTCTGATATTAATTCAGTAAAACCGTGTGACAGCAAGTATTCCACAAAATATAACCCCTCACCTTTCTAATAAATTAAGGAGAAGAGAGAAACGAATTAAATGAGACGCGATATTAATTGGAAAATATACATATATATGAGACAACAAATTAAGGTGCAAGTCTCCATAGATATCCTTTCTCGGTAAGATATATATGTACAAAAATAATACAAAAGAAAAATAATAGAATTCCTCAGAACTGAGTAAAGAAAGCCAAACAGAACAAAGGAAAAGTTTTAATCAATAAGAAAGAGGATAATACCAAGAAGGGTGTAGTCAGAAACAACCACCCTGAAAATTAAAGAAAAAATTGTGTGATTTTGTTTTTTTCCCCTCTTACTATCATTTTGAATGGAATTTAGTTCAAAGTCAATCAACTAGAAAATAACACAAGAAATAAAAGATCAAATAGGAATAAACAAAGTCATTAAAAGAAGTAGTAGGAAGAGGAAAAATTAATTAGGTGCAATCTGAATTCTAAGGCTTCATCTAGCTAGATAGTTTTTTCTCAATAAGATCTGGAGTTTTCCCCAAAAAAAACTTAAAAGAATAGTAAAATGCCATTAAATCAGATAAAAAAACTCAAAATAGAGTGGAATAATGATTTCTCGAAAAGAAAAAGATAGGAGGGTGCAATCGCAGAACCTTAAGTTCATCTTTTCTAATAAAAACATATTTAGTTTTTCACATGCATTATAAAAACAAACGACCAAAACATATCTTCAATTAGATCAAAGCTTCAAACGAAAACACTGAACAAAAAAACTTTTAGTAAAAAATCATTTTCAAAACAAAGCTAAAGAAAAGAATAGAAACAAGTAGAAAAAGGGGTGCAATTGTTAAGAAAAGACTCTCACCTATTACCTTGTTTTAATCCCCTCTCTTTCTTTAATTCTCAATCAAATGATTTTAACAAATGAGAGAATGAAAGAACTTTTCTTTAATTCCCTCAACTCTCATTCTCACTCTCTATATTATCTCTAGAAAGAGAGAGAGAGAGAGAGAGAGAGAGAGAGAGAGAGAGAGAGAGAGAGAGAGAGAGAGAGAGAGAGAGAGAGAGAGAGAGAGAGAGTGTGTGTGTGTGTGTGTGTGTGTTTAACAAATTTTGGGCGTGTCTGTGTGGGCTGACTTGGAGTGTAATGAAAAACACAAGACGTCAGTTGGCAATGTCTGGCCAAACGCCACGTACAACGAATTAAAGAAACCCTCTTTCTCAGTGGGTCCCATTTACTAAACTCTGAGGCTATGTTTGGTAAGAGGATAAATGAGGGATTAAGTAGGTTTAACCCTTTACTAGCCTGCCAAATAGAAAAAAAGGGGAGGGGTTAACAAACCCAAGCCCGTTAGTCCATTTATCCCGTCATGAGATGAGATAACTATTCTTCGTAGGAAGGGCTTGTTCCACCTTCTCACGCGAGGGTAGGCGGTAAATTTTTTTCATCTAGATCTCAGCAGCGGAATTAGGGGAATTCGGCAACGAAATTTCCCTCGCCTTGGTCACCAAATGCCGGCCTGCGAGCCTCTTGAAGCGGCTGTTCACCATAACTCCTATTGCCACCTTCAAGAAGATGTCGACCCACCTCGATAACTCCGTCGGTGACATCTCCTAGCTCCTGCATGTCTCCGTCGGCGGCGACGCGAACGGGGACATGCACCTGGGCCTACCCCCCGATCGTGAAGAATGGGCCCATCCTGTTCTTGATCTGGGAGCAGATTGCGACGCTGCACATGGGGAACCACGAGGCGAGGGCTGATGCGACGGCGAGCCTGGTGTCGCTCGTGAGGGATAATGAGAGGTACGGGAAGCTGATCATTAAGGAGGATGGGGTTCGGGTCTTGAGAGTGCTGCTGAGCATCACTTAGTGAAGCATCCAATGGGCCATTCTAGAGCAAGAATCAGATGCATAATGTGATTCAGTCGACGTTAGCGGTGAAATCAGGGCTTCTGCCGACAAATTCGCAGAAAACACAACACCATCAGCCGTCACCGCCACCTCAGCAGAATCAAGGAAAGTATATGAATCTTGCTGGTGAGAGCATCAAAGGGCGAGAATTCGAAGATCCGAACACAAAAGCTTATATGAAAGCAATGGCTGCTAAGGCTCTGTGGCATCTTGTAAAGGGGAATACTACAATTTGTAAGAGTATTTATGAATCACAAGTTTTTCTTTGCTTTGCCACTCTTTTGGAGAATGCGACCGATGAGGTTAAGTATAATTCAGCCATGGCTTTAATATGGAGATTGCTCGTGTAGCTGAGCAAGATCCAGACCTCAGAAGATCGGCGTTCAAGCCCAATTCGCCAACTGCACGAGCAGTCATTGATCAATTCATTCGAATTGTTGAAAAAGACGACTACGATGATTTACTAGTCCCTTGCATTATTTCGTTGGGTTGTTTATCAAGAACATTTTGGGCTACTGAAACCCGAATCATTGGCCCATTAGTTAAATTGCTTGACGAAAGGGAGCCAATTGTATCTAAAGAGGCAACTGTTGCTTTACCAAAGTTTGCTTGCACTGAGAACTACTTGCACACTGATCATTCGAAGTCGATTAGTAGCACAGGAGGGTCGAAGCATTTAGTACAGCTGGTGTATTTTGGTGAGCAGATGGTTCAGATTGCTGCATTAGTTTTGTTGTGCTACATTGCTCATTATGTTTCAGAGAGCGAGGCGCTAGCTGTTGGAAAATTAATAGTACAACGAGACCTTTCCCGTCTTTATGATGATATGAGAATAAAAAATAGAATAGAAAAAACAGAGAAATAGAGAGATTGCACACACAAGATTTACCGAGGTTCAGCTCAAATTGAATCTATATCCTCACTTGCCCCTTCTTCATTATTTCCACTATAATCAAATGAAAGCTTACAAAGGATCTTATATCAAGTTGGTATAACTTAACTTGAGGATCACTTTCTCTTAAACTTACTTGAGGATTACAACTTTCTCTAAAACTCACTTGAGGATTACAGATTGAATGTGGTTCTTCTTCTTGCTTCCTATTATCAACCTTCACCATCTCCCCTCTATTTATAGGAAGGATATGCCTCTTGGGTACACCACATTCATTGCACGAAAAAGTCCAAAGACTAGCCCTTCATTTTCCTAATGCATAGAGAAAGACAATCTATCAATGCATGCATGTAGTCAACCACAAAATTTTCATGAATTAAAACCATATTAATTCATCATGGGGATGGACCCCCGTTCCCATCAATCTCTCCCTCCATCATCATGAGGAGAAAGTTTTTAAACATTAGTCATATCTGCCTTTCTTCGGCAGAAGTTATGCTTCTCTTTTGGTAGAGGCTTCGTCATCATGTCAGACATATTTTGGCTTGTATCAATCTTCTTAATGTGCATAAGACGATTCTCCAAAATATCATGGATCCAATGAAAACGTACATCGATATGTTTTGTCCTTGAGTGATAGGTAGCATTTTTACTCAAGTAGATGGCGCTCTAACTGTCACAATATAGAGTGTACTTCTCTTGCTTGAGAGATAGCTCATTCAGAAAAATTTTCATCCATAAGAGCTCTTTGCTGGCTTTTGTAGTAGCAATATACTCAGCTTCTATAGTGGATAGAGTGATACACTTTTGCATCTTTGATTGTTATGATACGGCTCCCCCTGCAAAAGTAAATAAGTATCCTGATGTGGACTTTCTTTTGTCCAAGTCATCTGCCATATCAGAATCAATGTAGCCTTCCAAGATAGGTTTTCCATCTCCAAAACATAAAGAATATTTAGAGGTTTCTCTAAGATATCTTAGGATCCACTTTACTATTTCCCAATGTTCTTTAGCAAGATAACGACTTACCACTCCAACTGCATGTGCTATGTCGGGTCTTGTATAAACCATGTAGTACATCAAACTTCCAACAGTCGAGGCAAATGGAATGTTCTTCATCTCCTCCTTCTCCTTCTCACTTGAAGGGCTTTGTTGTGTACTTAGCTTAAAATGAGCTGCTAGCGGTGTGCTGACTAGCTTAGAGTTCAACATATTGAACCTCTCCAGAACAAGTTCAATATATCTTTCTTGTGATAGCCACAACTCTCTCGCACTTCTGTCTTAAGAAATCTTCATTCCCAATTTATGTTGTGCTGCTCCTAAGTCCTTCATGTCAAAGGACTTGCTCAGCTCTTTCTTCAACCTATCAATTTTAGATCTATCTTTTCCAACAATAAGCATATCATCAATATATAGAGAGAGAATAATGAAATCATCATCCGAGAACTTTTAGACATAAACACAATGATCTGCAGATGTTCTTTTGTATCATGGTAAAGCATAAAACAACTAAACCTTTTATACCATTGTCGCGGTGCCTGCTTGAGTCCGTACAAGCTCTTCTTTAATTTGCAAACCAAGTGTTCTTTGCCATTTACTTTGAAACCCTCTGGCTGCTCCATGTCGATTTCTTCTACCAAATCACAATGGAGGAATATTATCTTCACATCTAACTGTTCAACTTCAAAATCCTGAGAAGTAACAAGACCAAGAATAACCTAAATAGAAGACATCTTTACTACAGGAGAAAAAAAAAAATTCATAGTCAACACCTTGCTTCTGATTGAAACCTTTCACCACGAGACGAGCTTTGTACTTGACTTGGCCATTTCCTTATTCTTGATTTTGAACACCCATTTGTTCTTCAAGGCTTTTCTATTCTTAGGTAGCTCCACCAAGTCATAAGTGTGATTCTTATGCAAAGAATCTATCTCCTCTTTGTAGGAATCAAAAATTGCCTATAGGTCTCCACGAACAGCTCAGTGTTAAGGAACGACAATGAACGTCACCATCTGGTTCACAGGAGTTCAATTGACGTCGGTGAACGTTTGAAGTGAATCGACGAACTACGTGAACTGACAGAATTTCGGAATAACGAAGGCACAGGCTAATTGAGAGCCCCGCGATGTTTACAAAAAGAACAATGCCTTTCGTGTCTCGTTCGTTCTACAGATAATCCAACCATCGGGGCTGATAGAACTCTTCGTCAGAATTCCAACACAATTCGAATCACTAAAATCCGAGTTCGGACGAAGAATTTACAGCGGAGTGTCTCGGATTTTTGGAGACACCCCAGGGGTGTCCTAGATTTTTGGGGACGCCCCAGGGGTGTCCTAGATACGCCCCGGGGGTGTCCTAGATTTTTGGGTACGCCCCGGGGGTGTCCTAGATTTTTGGGTACGCCCCGGGGGTGTCCTAGATTTTTGGGTACGCCCCGGGGGTGTCCTAGATTTTTGGGTACGCCCCGGGGGTGTCCTAGATTTTTGGGTACGCCCCAGGGGTGTCCTAGATTTTTGGGTACGCCCCGGGGGTGTCCTAGATTTTTGGGTACGCCCCGGGGGTGTCCTAGATTTTTGGGTACGCCCCAGGAGTGTTGCCTATAAATAAAAGCCTTAGGCCTCACTTTTTCAGGATCTAGATTTTTGGAGAATTGGCGAAGCCCTGCTGGAGTGAAGAGTGATCGAGCACTTCAACACAAGAGAGTTCTTCATCAGATCTGCATCACCCGCATCCGTTCCTTAGCATTACCCCTCGTCGGTAATCCTAAGAAGAGCAAATATCTCGCTTTATCCGAGATAGGCGCTTCAAGTTTCTAGATCTCTTCGCGGATAGACGAAGCTCTGCCCGATTTTTCTGGATCAGATCTGATTGCCAGGTAGTCCACGGATATCGACGTCCCCGTCACAGGCTAAAGACCCACGCAAGCAAGAGACGATAAACGGATCTTGTGTTTATTTTCAAGAAAGTTATAATTTTTATTTTTGTTATTTGAATTCATTTGTAACGTTTGAAGTTTTAATGAAATCAATGATGAAGGCAACTTTTGACGAAAACACTCTTGCATAGCTTTCTTCCACTTTGCACGATCATCATGAACTTGTGCTTCATGAAAACTTTCTGGTTCACCTGCATATGTTACCATAGTATATTCTGAAGCAGGGTATCTAGTTGAGGATTGTCGTTCTCTCTCCGGCTGTCTCAACTGAGGTACTTGTGGCTGATCCATATATGATGGCTCTGCATATTCATGCTCCCCCTAATCAAAACCTGAGGAACCTGTAATTTCTTCTTCTTCTTCTTGTACATCTTGACAATCATTATTTTCTAGCACGAGAGAAGGAAAAAAAACTGGTGTAGAGATTGGATCTGGGAAGATATGAGTGTTTTGTGGCTCCTCTTCTTTTTTAAAATCAGCAAGTATTTTATCTTCACAAAAAACAACATCCCTGCTCTTCACAATTTTCTTATTTTTAGGATCCCACAACCTATACCAAAATTCATCATTTCCATATCCTAGGAAGATGTATGGAATAGCTTTATCATCAAGCTTTGTTCTTTTCTTCTTAGATACATGTACAAATGCCTTGCATCCGAACACCCGCAAGTGAGAATAGAAAATATCCTTTCCACTCTAAACTCTTTTAGGAATACCCCCATCCAAGGAACTGAGGGGGACAAGTTTATCAAGTAGCAGTCTGTTCACATTGCTTCTCCCCAAAATATTTTTGGTAATTTAGCTAAAGATAGCATACTCCTTATCATTTCCACAATTATGCGGTTCATCCTTTCTACAATCCCATTGTGTTATGGTGTGTGTGGAACAGTCTTTTGGTGGCTAATACCATAAAAAGAACAATAGTCTTCAAACATCCTTGAAGTATACTCATCACCGTTATCAATGTGAATACACTTCAAGAGCTTTCCGGTTTCTCTTTCAACTTTGATATGAAGTATTTGAAAACTTCAAAGTCTTAATCTTTAGTTTTTATGACATACACTAATACCTTTCTAGATGCATCATCTATGAAGGTTACAAAGTATGAGCACCACTAAAAGTTTATTCATTTATGGGTCTGCATACATCCGAATAGACTACGTCCAATATGCTAGTTTCCTTTTTGTTATATTTTTTTAACAAAAGCTACCCGGTGTTGTTTCCCAATCAAGCAGTGATCACAGTGGGATAGTGTTTTACCTTGCATGGATGGAAGTAGTTGTTGCCTTGCGAGAGTTTGTAGCCCTTTCTCGCTCATGTGACCAAGCCACTTGTACCATAAATCTATAGAGGTATCTTCCACTATTCCAAGTTCATCATTCTCTAAGTGAAACTGAGTCTTATAGAGAGTGCAACACTTCTTTCCTCTTGCTAGTACAAATGATCCTTTGGTAAGCTTCCATCATCCTTTACCAAAGTTGATTGTGTATCCTTCTTCATCAAGCTTGCCGGTGGAGAGATGATTGAGATGAAGATCGGGCACAAATCTAACATCTTTTAGAACCATCTTTGTTCCAAGGTTAGTAGTAACACAAATATTTCTAATGCCAAGAATTTGAGAAGAGTTTTTATTACCCATTTTTACCATTCCAAGATTATGTTCACGAAGCAAAGTGAAGTAGTCCTTCCAGGGAGTAGCATGGTAGGAGGCATCAAAATCAATACCCATTCCGAGTCTTGGCAAGTGAGATTTGCACAGTCTTCTTCACATGCCGAGAAAAGCACAATTTCATTGTCACTGACAACAGCTGCACTTTCATTCATTTCCTGTTTTTTCATTGGTTTTTCCTTTCTTTTGTTCTCGCTTGACCTTGCGGCATTCTCGTTTTATGTGTCCATTCTTCCCGCAGTGATAGCAACTAATGTCCTTTCTAGCATTTGATTTTTCTCTTGACTTGTCTTGATTCTGAGGCTGTCGATATTTTCTCATCCCCCTGTTCTCGGTAATAAGAGCATGAGAATGGGAGGATCCAGATGACTTTCTTTGTATTTCTTCATTCAAGAGGCTAATTGTAACTTGGTTCATGGATACAACTCCATCAGGTGCAGAGTTGCTAAGAGACACCACTAGCGTCTCCCAACTATCTGGTAACGAGCTAAGCAAAAGAATGGCTTGAAGCTCATCTTCCAACACCATCTTCATGGCTGCAAGTTGATTTACAATACTTTGAATTTCATTCAAATGTTCAGATATAGAATCACCTTCCTTGAACTTGAGATTGACAAGCTTCCGAATCAAGAAAGCTTTGTTGCCGGCGGTCTTTCTTTCATAGAGATCTTCAAGTTTCTTCCACAAGTTGTTCGCTGAAGTCTCATTTGACACAGAGATGTTGTTGTTGAATGTATAAAAAATCGCATTAAACCATGAAAGATAGTTAATACCAACTTCGATCCTTCTAAATTATTTTTACCTTGAGCAAAGGCCACAGAGACTGACAGACAATATGAAGCTAAAACCTCCCAAAATATGAACATGTATTTGACTCTCTACATTGGTAGCAAAATTGTTACACAGAGATACTGTACTGAAGCATTTTTCACACCCAAATATACTAGACAGAACATATTCTTGTATGATATTGTCATTACTAGCTCGGTGTCTTCACAGACTATATATATTGTCATTGTAGATGCTTGAAAAATAATTACAAAAAAATAAATGGGCTAATGATAATATAGAATTCAATCCACTTTCATCATTCATTTTTCTTCTCATGAAGATGGTACCTCCCTGCTATTATTGTTGCTATGTTCTTTTCTTCAATCACAAATTCTAGAAAACATATAGTAGTGATACTGAAGTGTGTGCATACGAAAATTTATTCACCTCCATATATGGATAGCCAAATAATTAAGTGAAAAGTGAGGCAATATGCAACTATTTAAGATATATAATATTCATGTAATTAAACTGTTATATATATGACATTCATTATCTTGAAAGAATTCAATTGATGTAAAGCTAATTCTTGCCAAATAGGACACATATGTGTAACAATTTTAAACTAAAAACTACTAATAGTTTGTTATAAATTTCATTTAGCTAATCAGTGAAATTTCTTGTTCTCCAACATCGATCTTACTCTAGATACCAAGAATTACCAATAACTATAGAAATAACATGTAGCTTTTCTGCATTTGCTGTGACTTTTAAAAATTAGTTATGAACATTCATAGAATATGTTCATTCAAGGAGACAGCTTACGTACCTTGAATCACTTACAGTGCTCTTCACTTCATTCTTAGCCACCATAACTTTGTTCCCAACCATATTCTGAAAAATAGATAAAGAACAATTCATTAAACTTCAAAGTGTTATCATTTTCATGCTTTTTATTTATTTATTTTTTTGAAAACTAAATTATATGACAAACAAACGGAAAATTTGGATTATCATACAACAAATGACCGCGAAAGAGACAGAACTTCAAATAAGCATATTAAGACTGCTGGAATTTCTTGTTTATTACACATTTCTACTAAAATTTAAGAGCTCACTTAAAAACCATATTTAATAATATTAACCATATTTTTTGAGAAAAAATATTAACCATGTTTTGAATTGGTTAAAAAATAAGAAATAAAAACTACAATAAAGAAAATAAGACCAAAAGGCGGAAGATATGAGCCTATGAGCTTTCGTTTCTCCTTTATTGCCTTTTGCATAATCACATACCACTCCATTTGTCTCACTACGGAATCCTTTTACGTACTGACCATTCTTAAGAAAAATAAGCATTTCTTTAGATGATAGATTGCAGGGATGAAAATAACATGAAAGAGTATTTCTCTCCTATAAGTTGAATTCAAGAAACTCTATTTTCCTCTGATATTAATTCAGTAAAACCGTGTGACAGCAAGTATTCCACAAAATATAACCCCTCACCTTTCTAATAAATTAAGGAGAAGAGAGAAACGAATTAAATGAGGCGCAATATTAATTGGAAAATATACATATATATGATTCCTTTTTCTTCTTTTATGTCTTTCGAGCTTTCTTTTGGAATCATATTTTATTCTATTTGTCTTCCAAACTTAATTGAGAAATCTCTGAATCAACAATGTGGAAAATGATATTCGTGAAGCTTAAGCACAATGAGGAGATATATTGGAACAATATTTTTTGATCTTCCTCTCTCTTTACTTTCTATTAATCAGTGTCTTAAGGAATTTCAAACGATGCCAATAATAAAAAAAGATGGCAAACAATATAAATCTGTATTAATTTGTTCAATAAAAAAATTAAAGTGAACCCTATACGATTTAGTTAGTTCGATCTTATCCAAGTCCTTCTTTCTGGAGATCATATATCACATAAAAATCAGATGAAAATAATTAAAATGATAAAGTAAATTAACTACAATTAGTCAAGAAAAGAGTCAAGACTAGCTACGGTACAAGAAGTAAACCTATGTCCTTCCCTTTCTCAATCTTAATCAACTATACGGATTATAGAACTAATTCTGACAGAAAATAACCGTGAATGCATGTATGTTAAAGTAGATCAAACAACACTAACTTTTTTTTTAAAAAAATTAGGTTCTTTTGTACTTATTTTTATTGATGGTCTACATGTCAAAGGAATTAGTACTGCTCCAAAATTAAAAAATTTAAATTCCTGACAAAATAATATCAAAGGAACTAATCGGTGTACAATGTTCTTTGAAATCAAAATTCAGGCTGTTAATTTATTGCTAGAGGTAATAATCACCACTAGGAGCATTTCAAGTCACTATAAAAGGGAAGAGAGACAACAAATTAATATATGTTGGATAGCAGGTTCCTAATCTGTTTTGGTAACAGGTTATTAGGATTCCTAATTTATTTTGGTAACATGATTCTTAATCTGTTTTGGTAACAGGTTATTATGGTTCATAATTTGTTTTGTTTTTTGTTTTAGAATTCCTAGTCTGTTTTGGTTTTAGGTTTTCTATATATATAGAACGCCTTAGAAGAGATTAGGATCATCAAAAAGAGGAGAGTTGTAATCAGAGATTAGATAGACTTTTTGAGCATTGTGAGAGGGAGATATTGTGAGCAAGTTGAGAGCATTGGTTGAGGGTTAGTTTGTGAGTTTTGTGAGATTGTAACCCTTTATACACTCATTGATTTAGTGGAATCCCCTCATCCTCTCCCCGTGGACGTAGGTAAATTACCGAAGCACGTATATCTCTGTGTTTGTTATTGATCTGTCGTATTTTAGTTTTGGATTATGCTCGTGTGTGATTGGTTATTCTTCTCTCATGCTTCCGGCTTGTTTGGTGAGCGAGCACACTTCCGCATAGGCGCGCGACAATTGGTATCAGAGATCAGATTTCAGATCTAGGGTTTTAGCATTAGGTTGAGGAAGATTCATCGTGAAAGCTTGGTTCTTGGAGTTCTAGGTTTCGGTGGACATAGGATTTGAAGTTATCGTTGGAAATCTCGCTTTCCTCGTGTGGTTAGGAGTTCTATTTGGAATCCAATCTAGGGTTTGGTTGGGTAATTTTTTATTCCTTTCAAAGTTTGAATCTTTCTTTGCAATTTGGAGTTTGTGAGTATGAGTGAAGAAGTTGGTGAAAGCAGTAAGATGGCGAGTACAGTCTAAGTTGGTTTTCAGAACACCAAAATTAGTGTAGTAAAGTATGACGGCAAGTTTAACTTTGGTTTGTGGATGAGTAACGTTCAAGATGCGCTCAATGCTCAGAATTTGGAGGAGATCATCATGGTCCAAGAGAGACCACAAAAATATAAAGATGCGATATGGGAAAAGATGAATATGAACCCTTGTGGGGGTGATCAGATCCTGTTTGGAACAGGAATTGAAGTATGATGTGATTGGAGTGACGTCTGTAATGAAGATGTGGGAAATCATCAACAATAAGTACCTTACGAAGAGTGTTGAGAACTGTTTGTACTTGCTACAAAGATTGTTTAGATTTTAGATGTCCCGAGGCACCTCACTAGCGATTCATGTGAACAACTACATTAAGTTATTATCGGACTTGACGAATGTTAATGAGAAGATATCAGATGAGTACAAGACGATTATTTTGTTAGCTCCTTACTGGATGAGGAGTATGATACATTCGTGCTCACTTTGTTAAATGAGAGGTCTTCTATCAGCTATAATGAAGTTACTAATGTTTTGACAAACTATGATTTGAGGAGGAAGGATAAAGAGACTTCCTACGCTAGTACTTCAGGAGAGGCCTTGTCGACGAGAGGTAGAAGCCCATATGTAAAAGGTGGTAATAGAGAAAGGTCAAAGTCAAGAGGTTGTCACCAGCTACGAAAGAACCAATGTGCATTCTGCAAGGAGCAAGGACATTAGAAGAGAGATTGTCCAAAGATCAAGGAGAAGGAGAATAGCAAGAAGAAGGGCCCGAAGGCCAATGAGGTGAATGTTACGAAAGACGATGATTCGAGCTTTTTTCTATTGATTACTCCGGAGGTGAACCACTTGGATGCATCATATTAGATGCTTGATTTTGGTGCTACTTATCATGTGACTCCTAGGCGAGATTAGTTTTCATCATTTGAGAGACACGATGGGGGTGTTGTTGTCATGAGAAATGATCAATCTTGTGGTATTTATGGGATATGTACTGTGAGGATTGATGCACAATGGAGTAGTCCGTGAATTGAAGGAGGTGATATTTGTTCCTCAGTTGAAAAAGAATCTTATCTTAGTTAGAGCTTTGGAGGCGAAGGGATTCAAGTTGACCTTTGAGGATGCTGTAGAAAATGTTACTAAGAGATCTTTGGTGGTGATGAAGGGAGTCAGTAGTCAGAACTTATATTATCTGAAGGGGAAAACTGTGATTGGCTAGGTTTCTTCAGCTATTTCAGAGGCGAATATTAGCAGACTTTGGTATTACAGATTGGGGCACACAGGAGAGAAGTTACTGTAGGTGTTGTGCAAGCAGGGGCTATTAAAGGGAGCCAAGAGTGAAAAAGTTGAGTTCTGTGAGTACTGTGTTCTTGGCAAAAAGACGAAGGTGATGTTTGGGACAGCCATTCATAGGATGAGGGGCATCCTAGATTATGTACACACAGATGTTTGAGGTCCCACTAAGACTGCATCACTTGGTGATAGACATTAGTTCATCCCATTTGTTGATGACTATTCTAGGCATTGTTGGGTGTACACCATAGCGAAGAAGAGTGAAGTCCTAGATATATTTGTGGAGTGGAGGAAGGGGTTGAAACTGCAGACTGGGAGAAAGATCAAGACATTATGATCCGACAACGGTGGTGAGTATACATCAGACCCCTTTCAGTAGCTATGTCAAGACGAGGGCATAGAGAGGCACTTCACAGTTAGTCATACACCACAGCAGAATGGGGTGGTAGAGAGGTCAAATCAGTCTTTGTTGGATAAGATATGATGTTTGTTAGCGTATAGTGGTTTGGAGAAGATCTTTTGGGCTGAGACACTTTCATATGCGAGTCACCTTATTAACAGGCTGTCTTCATCTGCGATTGAAGGGAAGACCCCTATGGAGATGTGGTCAGGAGATCTAACACACGATTATAATCAACTCAAGGTATTTTGGTGTCCTGCATACTACTATATGAAGACTAATAAGTTGGAACCTCAAGTAAGAAGTCGATATTTGTAGGATTCAAGCGTGGTGTTAAGGGATACAAGCTTGGGGATCCAGTTGATAGAAAGATTATGCTGAGTAGAGATGTCACGTTCGATAAGGCTTCTATCTTGAAGCTTCTCAGCTCTCATCAGGTGGAGAGCGACCTGACGGAGGAAATATCATAGGTGGTGAAGATCGATGTAGCTCCACATTGTTCAAATAGTAAAGTATCCATTAGAGTACCGACTGAGGTGACGTCAGGCAAGCACGGCAACGACGAGGAGGATACGGGTACAGTAGTGTAGGATCAGGGACCGACGGCTGATAATCATATTTTATTACAGTTTTATACCCTCATTATCTATTTTATATGAATAAATATACCACTAATAACTGTTTTTATGTTTAATTGCAGGTTAATCTCAAACTCCAATCTCTCAACAAAAAGCCCTTGATTTAATGAAGAAATGAAGCCCATGAAGCCAATGAATTCTTTCAAATATTTAATGAAGAAATAAATCAAAGCCCAATGGAAATTCAAGAGAAAATGCCAAGCCCAAAAGTCCAAGCAAAAGCCCAAAATCCAAGCCCAAAAGCAAATGGAACAAGAATTCGGCAGACAGCAAAAGGAGAGGGGCAGGCATCGATGCCTGCATCGATGGCGGCATCGATGCCTGCATCGATACCGACATCGATGCCTGCATCGATGCTGTTCGATGCCTGCATCGATACCCTGGGCAGGTTGTTTTAACGAATCAGAGGTCGGAAAATGTGTTTTTGGAATAAGATTTGCGATCCAATGGCTCTCTCTATCACTGATGTTTACTATAATAAGGGGTAGAGAGTGAGGGTTAGGAGGGGTGAAACTTTTTGTAAACTCCTTTTGGAGAGGAGGGCTACTCTTAATCTGAAGAAGGCCTTCCAAAATTTGTACTTTAGTTGGGGCAATTAATAATAATAATTTTTCACGCAACTTTAAAATATTTCTTCTCTTTGTTGGAATGATGAAGGATGGAGATTGAAGAATTATTTAGAGGTTTGCATTTTCTTCTCCTATTTTCTCTGTTTATTTATCCTTTTTAATTGCTTATTAGTGTAGATTTATTTCTAATGCTTGTAGTTAGATTTATTTTCTTTGTTAAAGTAAGCAAGAGGCTGAGAACCAGCTGGCTTTGCCTTAGATTTGATTTGGCATGGCTTATAGAATAGATTTAATTTGCTTGCATTTAATTCTTGCAATTTTATTTTGTAGTTTAATTTTGCACGCTTTAATTTTGTAGGTTAGATTTTAATTCTTATACTATTTCCCTTGAGGACTAGAACCTCTGTGGGTTTAGTTTTTCTTTTTTGTTTAATTTTTTAATTTTGTTTGATTCCCTTTAGGCTAGAACCCTCATTAGGGAAATCAGCCGCTTGTATTCGTAAGAAGTGAGTTCACATGTAGATTACCCATTCTATAATTGAATCGCACCATTTTAAATTTCTTGATTTTCTTTATTCTAGATCTTTTGTTCTTCATTGCTTGAATTTTTTTAATTTGTTTCCTGTGATTTTTTTCATTTTTCGTTTCTCAACCTTATTGATCATACTCATTCTTTTTTTTAAATCCACTTTCACTTACAACTTTGGCATCTATTTTACACACCAATTTTCACTCTCTCCAAATCTCTTTCAGCCCATCAGCATTCACTTTTCACTCTCTATTTGTCACGCACAACAGCATACAGAACTGAAATTTATCCATTTTTCCTACAAAACACCTTCCGTCGTGGGATCGATATCTTAAATACTATAACTTAACAGCGGTTTGGTGCACTTGGCAACCTTTTTGGTCATGTTTATGCCGCATGCAAGTTTTTGGCGCGTTGCGGGGAAGGTGGTGCTTAAGTAGGGTTTGAAAATAATTTGGTTCTTGTAACTTGTGTGTTTTAATTGTGAAAGAACTACTTGGAGGATTAAAGATGCAAGAGATTGGGAGATTGAGGAATTGGATATTCGGCTTGTGGTAAAGTCTTCTTTCTAGCGTTTTCAATTCCACCCTTTTTAGTTAGCTTCACAATTAGAGACAATTAGGATTAAAAAAAAAATTATTTTTGTTGACCATAATAAAATTCATCCTCCACTTTGACATTTACTAACAAGATAATAAATTCAAACATATTCCCTCCTTCTCATTTGTTTGATTGTTAACCCTAATTAAAAAAAAAGAAAAAGATTTTTTTTTCCCATCCTTTTTAGTTGCTTTTAATTCATAGGGTTGCATTTCATATAGTTAGTAGGAATTCACCAAGTGAGTTGAGCATCTTGATTTGGCACACACTTCAAAATATTTTAAGGGCAAAACCCCATAATCAAGATAAGGTGAGGGATTTCATCACCCTTTCCTTAGCCCAAAAATCACTAATTCCTCACTACACCACCCAAGCCTAATAAAACTCATTAGACGTTGGCCCTAAGGATTCGAGCTCAATAAGGAACAAAGAATCCTTAAGTGAACCGGTTTAAGTTTTCTTGGATTAGTTGGTGTCTAAGGCAAGGTTTAGGGGTTGCGTAAAGCGCTCCGTAAGGAACGAGGTACTTAATTGATCTCTGATCACCCTCTAGTACTATCCTTACCTGGCTAACTACTCGGGTAAAACTTTTATCTTTTCACTTTAGGAGTTTTTGGTTAGGAGCTAGTCTAGTTGAGTTAGGCTTAACCCTAGAGTTAGAGTGATTGAAAAGTGATTGATTTTGATTTGTTTTAGTTAGGATTTTCCTTTTTCTTCAAAAAAAAAATAAAAAATAAAAAAACTAACTTTTTCCAAAAAAATAATAAAAAATAATAAAATAAAATAAAAAAAGAAATTGTTTCTGGTGCATGCAAAACGTGGATTAGGGACAATACACATCAACAAATTCATTTTGAACAAATGGCTAATCCACAAGTTTTTCAAAATTTATGTTATCCCAATAGGATTGAAATTTCCAATGAAGTCCGGGAGTTTGTAGAGAGTCCATATCAGTATTCGGTAAATGATCCATTTTTTCCAACCTACAACCCAGGTTGGGCAAGTTACACAAACATTGCATGGAATCAGGGAAACCACTTCGAAACTCAAAACTTCACTCCCTCTTCGACCCAACATTTTTCTAGGGAAAATACAGTTTCTTTTAACTCTCATCCACAATTTCAGCAACCCAGTCTGTCACATCAAAATCAGTGTCCTCATCATCAAGTTGTAACTCATACTCCTCTTGATACAGATCATGATGAACGTCTTAATTTTTTGGAAAAAGGTTTTGAAATCATTATTAAGGCCTCCACACTAGCCACGGATATGTTAACTCAAACATCCTACACGATGAACTCCTTTATGCAATCAACCGAACTCATACTTAACTCTAACACTCAAGCCCTAGCTAGATTAGAAACCCATATTGATCAACTAGCTAGTGCCATAAGTGAAGTAGAGGAAGGAGAAATTCTGAGTCAACCCGTGGTCAATCCTAAGGACACTCAAATGAATGCACTACAGTCAGGAAAACAGGTCGATAATCAGGAAAGAACACCTTTAAAGCCAAATTCTTGTTCCAATTCATTCTTCCCCTGATAATTCAATTCAGGAAAGACCGAGGGAAGAAGAAGAAGAGTCAGATCTAAGTTTTGAGGAAATTTTCGGTGAGGAGCTAAAAATATTAGGAGAAGCAGATCGGGTTTGTCAAAATAAAGAAACTGTGTTGGACAATTGCTGTTTTGAACTGAATTTTGAAAAACTCTTTCTTGATGAACTAAGATTTTTGGAAAATAAACAACAACCAAATTTTTACACATCAACCATGAATCTTGGGGTTGAGAAAATTGTTAAAGAAAAATTGGTTGTTAGAGAACAAACATTCACAAATCAAGAATCTAAGTCCAATATGCATGACACCAATAATACCTACCTTCCATTGCCACAAAAATCATTGAACACCCCGGAATGCTTAGAATTTCAGCACATTGTTGATTATATCATGTTGAATTTATTTAAAATCCGTGGGAGAATTTTCAGCAATAAGGTAGGATTCAATGTAGAACATGAACTCTTCATGTTGAATATTTCATTCTACATTGTTTATTTTGTTTATTTCAGAATAATAAAAAGAATTTATTCTTCTCTCATTTGAGAGTTTCTTGTTCAGTTGTTAAAAAAAAAGAAAAAAAAAAGAAAAAAAAAAGAAGAAAAAAAAAGAGAGAAAAAAAAAAGAAAAGAATAAATGTTTGATTTCCTCCTCCTCAGACCAAAGGTAATTGCAAATTTTTATCAACCGACCAAATGTAAGTGCTTCACTTCTTATCTGCTTTACTTTATGCATCATAGAGTTTGCATTGAGGACAATGCAAAATTTAGGTGTGGGGGTGGGAATTAGTTATTTTTTCTCTTTATTTTATATTTTTAGTTACATTTTTCCCTTTTTTATTTTTAGTTACATTTTTTCTTTTTCCTTTTCTTTAAAAAAATTATAAAAATATCGTCACTTGCCAAATTGATTGAGTTATGTAATAATTGAATTATTTGATAAATTTGAAATTTTCTAATTCCTAGTTAGTTATTTACTTAAGTTTACTTTTTATGATAACTCTAAATAAATTTTTTAAGAAATGATTTTCAAAGTAGTATACTTTACTTAAGCCTTAACTTGAACTTTTATTTAAAATATTGAAATTTTTGCATGCTTAGCTTAAAGTTGAAAATAATTTTACAAAGTGTCTTGATTTACATATTTTCAAAATATATACACATATACAAAAAAAAAAAAAAAGATTTTGCAAAAGAAGAGTGCGAAAAATGGGCACCAAAAGAAAAAAAAAACCATGGGCACCAAAAGAAAAAAAAAACCTCTTGAATTCAAGGTGATTCTATCTTATAAAGCCTAAGCTGACCGAGTAATTAAGCCCAAGGAGTATTTTCATACTTAATGACCTAAGCCCATTTGGGTTGGGATCCATTGGCCCAAAACTCGTTAAATGGTCACTTAGAAAGCCCGTTAAAGTAGAAAAAATCACCAAGGATGAAAGAGTTTAAAAAAAAAATTAATAAATGTTTTATAGTTGTATATATGATCTTGGAAAATATTTTAAATCAAGCAACTCGAAAATTATTTAAAACAAAGAGTTAGCATGTTCTTTTCAAAACTTTTAAATTAAATTTCTAAGTTTGGCTTGGTTTTGTATTGCTACAATGAGAAGATTTTCTTAAAAATATACCTTAGAGTTATATATAAAAATGTTTTCTTGAGTGATAACTGGCTCCAATTAGATTATCTAAAAGTTATCAAGTGAATTTAGTTATTTACTGACTTCTTTAATTTGGCAAGTTGACCGAATTTTGTGGGTATATTCACTGCAAACCCTCACGAGACTACAACTCGTCCACTAGGGTAACCTAGGGGTTTAAAGGCTTGTTGTATGCGCTAAATACAACCGCGATTCCTGCGAAAGTGAGTTAGGATTTTCTTTTTATTTTCTTTGCTAGAGGACTAGCAAAAGTTTAGGTGTGGGGGTATTTGATAATCATATTTTATTACAATTTTATACCCTCATTATCTATTTTATATGAATAAATATACCACTAATAATTATTTTTATCTTTTAATTGCAGGTTAATGAAGAATAAATCTCAAACTCTCATCTCTCAACAAAAACCCATTGATTAAATGAAGAAATGAAGCAAAGAAGCACATTGGAAAATCAATTTCCAAATTATCCAAAAGCCCAGAATGAAGTCGTGTAGCCTGTAGAAGCCGGAGAAAATCAAAAATCCAATATGAAAAGAAATCATATTCAAAATGGTTGGCCACAAAGAAACGACGATATCTCCTAATCCGGAAGGCGGAATTTAACATATAATATATGAAAATCGCCTATCTCGACGAGACGAAGCTATCCGTGAAATCAGAATTTGAAAATAATGGGCATCGATGTCGGCATCGATGTGGGCATCGATGCTGGCATCGATACCTGCATCGATGCCTGCAACGATACCAGATTACTGTAGCGCGCGTCAATGGCTGATTTTGCTTGTCTTGGGGCTCAAGTTTGATCCAATGGCTCTCATTCACTGATGTTTACTATAAATAGGGGTAGAGAGTCATCTCTCGACAAAAACCCATGAATTAAATGAAGAACACAAGCAAGAGTCAAAAATCCCAAGCCCAGAATCAAGCCGAGTAGCCTGTAGAAGCCGGAGAAAATCAAAAATCCAATATGAAAAGAAATCATATTCAAAATGGTTGGCCACAAAGAAACGACGATATCTCCTAATCCGGAAGGCGGAATTTAACATATAATATATGAAAATCGCCTATCTCGACGAGACGAAGCTATCCGTGAAATCAGAATTTGGAAATAGTAGGCATCGTTGTTGGCATCGATGTGGGCATCGATGCTGGCATCGATACCTACATCGATGCCTGCATCGATACCAGATTACTGTAGCGCGCGTCAATGGCTGATTTTGCTTGTCTTGGGGCTCAAGTTTGATCCAATGGCTCTCATTCACTGATGTTTACTATAAATAGGGGTAGAGAGTGAGGGGTTAGAGGTGTGAAAATTTTGTAAACTCCTTTTGGAGAGGAGGGCTACTCTTAATTGAGAAGGCCTTCCAAAATTGTAACTTTAGTTGCAATTAATAATAATAATTTTTTCACCACTTTAAATATTTCTTCTCTTTGTTGGATGATGAAGATGGAGATGAAGAATTATTTAGAGGTTTGCATTTTCTTTCCTTTTTCTCTTTTATTTCCTTTTTATTGCTTATTAGTGTAGATTTATTTCTATGCTTGTAGTTTAGATTTTATTTTCTTGTTAAATAGCCAAGAGGCTAGAACCCTCTTGCCTTAGATTTATTTCATGCTTATAGAATAGATTTAATTTCTTGCATTTAATTCTTGCAATTTTATTTTGTAGTTTAGATTTTGCACTTTATTTTGTAGTTAGATTTTAATTTCTTATACTATTCACCTTGAGGCTAGAACCCTCTTGGGTTTAGTTTTTCTTTTTGTTTATTTTTATTTTGTTTGATTCGCCTTTAGGCTAGAACCCTCTAGGGAATCACCCTTTTCTAAGAAGTGAGTTCAATTGTAGATTACCCATATCTATAATTGAATCCACCATCTTTAATTTCTTGCATTTTCTTTTATTCTAGATTTTTGTTCTTCATTCTTGAATTTTTTTTATTTGTTTCTTGATTTTATTCATTTTTCCTTCTCACCTTATTGATCATACTCATTCTTTTTTTAAATCCACTTTCACTTACACTTTGCATCTATTTACACACCATTTTCACTCTCTCAATCTCTTCACAATCACATTCACTTATCACTCCTATTTGTCACGCACACAACATAAGAACCGAATTTATATTTTCTCCTACAAAACACCTTCCTCGTGGGATCGATATCTTAAATACTATAACTTGACACGGTTGTGCACTTGCAACCTTTTTGGTACATGTTTATGCCGCATCAACGGCTGAGGTTCAGGATTCTATTACGGTTCGGAGACAGAGGTGAGACATACGAATGTCAACACGGTATACTGACACAGTAGTTGTATATGCACTTCCTGTGGAGAGTATCGATGAGTTAGTGCCTACTACATTCAGAGAGGCCGAGTAGAGTTCGGAGGCTGATTCGTGGCAGGTGACTATGCAAGAGGAGATGGAGTCTCTTCACAAGAATGATACATGCGAGCTTGTTGAGCTTCTAAAGGGGTGGAAGGTAATTAGTTGCAAGTGGGTGTACATGAAGAAGGATGGTATTGAGGGCACTCCATTAAGGTTCAAGGCTAGGTTGGTTATAAAGGGCTATGCACAGGAGGAATGTATTGATTATAATAAGGTTTTCTCTCCGGTGGTGAATCATTCTTCGATTCGAATTTTACTAGCTTTGGTGGCACGGTATGGATTCGAGTTAGATCAGTTGGACGTGAAGACGATATTTCTTCATGGTAATCTTGATGAAGAAATATATATAACTCAGCCATTGGGATTTCGAGCTGTAGGGAAGGAAAATCTTGTTTGTAGGTTGAAGAAATTGTTATACGGTTTGAAGCAATCTCCTCGATAGTGGTATAGGCGATTCGATAGTTTTATACTTGGTCATTCGTACACTCGGAGCCAGTTTGATCCTTACGTGTATTTTTGCAAGTTGAAAGGAGATACGTACATCTATTTGTTACTCTATATTGATGACATATTAATTACCTCCATTTCCAGGTCATATATAGATGAGTTGAAGACACAGCTTTCAAAGGAGTTTGAGATGAAGGATTTGGGTGAGGCTAATCGCATTTTATGGATGGAGATCGACAGAGACAAAGAGAATGGTAGAATTTATTTGACAAATGTGGCTTATTTGAAGAAGGTTCTACAACGATTTCATGTTAGCATAGATACGAAGCCAGTTAGTGTACCTTTGGGAGCCTATTTGAAGCTTTCAGCTGACCTCTCATCGAAGACAATTTAAGATCGAGAGTTAATGTCGAAGAATCCATATGTGAGCATGGTTGGGAGCTTGATGTATGCGATGGTATGTACGAAGTCAGAATTGTCACAAGCGGTGAGCATGATTTCGAGATACATGCACGATCCACGAGTGGGTCATTAGGACGTCGTGAGATTGATTTTGAGGTACATTCGAGGTATGCTCAATGTTGGTTTGGTTAATAAACGGGACACTATAGGTAGGAAGTTGTGCATTGGCAATGTTGATTCGGATTATACCAAAGATTTGGATAAGCGCCGGTCTACGACGGTGTATGTGTTCACTTTGACTCGTATGTCGGTGTGTTGAAGATGCACCTTACAGTCTATGGTAGCTTTGTCTATGACGGAGGCAGAGTATATGGTGATAACAGAGGCTATGAATAAGACTATTTGGCTTCGAGGACTTTTGGAGGAACTTGGTATATCTTAACGGTCCATCACTATTTATTATGATAATATGAGTGCTATCTATTTGGCGAAGAATCAAGTTTTTCATGCGAGGACAAAGCACATTGATGTTCTTTATCACATCGTTCGAGATGTTCTTGAAGATGGCAATGTGGAGATTGTGAAGGTCCACACGAAGGATAATCCGACAGATATACTCACTAAGGTGGTTCCGAGCAACAAGTTTGATCATTATCAAAACTTGTTGCACATTCATGATTGTTGAGGCTGTTGACAACCATTTGGATAAACTACAGGTGACTTGATCCCTTAGGAGAGGGGTACGTAGGTAACCACATTGGTGCAGCTAAATTTGGTGAGACGACGCATTGGTGCTCATGTTGGTGTCGACTCAGTTTTGGGAATACTTCGCCGAGGTGGAGAATTTAGATTTGTTGGATAGCAGGTTCATAATCTATTTTGGTAACAGGTTATTAGGATTCCTAATTTATTTTGGTAACATGATTCTTAATCTGTTTTGGTAACAGGTTATTAGGGTTCCTAATTTGTTTTGTTTTTTGTTTTAGAATTCTTAGTTTGTTTTGGTTTTAGGTTTTCTATATATATAGAACGTCTTAGAAGAGATTAGGATCATCAAAAATAGAAGAGTTGTAATCAGAGATTAGAGAGACTTTTTGAGTATTGTGAGAGGGAGATATTGTGAGCAAGTTGAGAGCTTTGGTTGAGGGTTAGTTTGTGAGTTTTGTGAGATTGTAACCCTTTATACACTCATTGATTTAGTGGAATCTCCTCATCCTCTCCCCGTGGACGTAGGTAAATTGTCGAACCACGTATATCTCTGTGTTTGTTATTGATCTGTCGTATTTCAGTTTTGGATTGTGCTCGTGTGTGATTGGTTATTCTTCTCTCATGCTTCCGACTTGTTTGGTGAGCGAGTATGCTTCTGTATAGACGGACGACAATTAAGGTGTAAGATATATATTCAAAAAAATAAAACAAAAGAAAAATAATAGAACTCCTCAGAACTGAGTTAAGAAAGCCAAAAAGAACAAAGGAAAAGTTTTAATTAATAAGAAAGAGGATAAGACCACCAAGGGTGTAGTCAGAAACAACCACCCCGAAAATTAAAGAAAAAATTGTGTGATTTTGTTTTTTGTTTTGTTTTCCCCCTCTTACTATCATTTTCTATAGAATTTAGTTCAAAGTCAAGCAACTAGAAAATAACACAAGAAATAAAAGATCAAATAGGAATAAACAAAGTCATTAAAACAAGTAGAAGGAAGAGGAAAAATTAATTAGGTGCAATCTGAATTCTAAGGCTTCATCTAGCTAGATAGTTCTTTCTCAATAAGATCTGGAGTTTTTCCCAAAAAAAAAACTTAAAAGAATAGTAAAATGCCATTAAATCAGATAAAAACTCAAAAGAGAAATTAATAATGATTTCTCGAAAAGAAAAAGATAGGATGGTGCAATAGCAGATCGAACCTTCAGTTCATCTTTTCTAATAAAAACATATTTAGTTTTTTCACATGCATTATCAAAACAAATGACCAAAACATATATTCAATTAGATCAAAGCTTCAAACAAAAACACTGAACAAAAAAATATTAGTAAAAAATCATTTTCAAAACAAAGCTAAAGAAAAGAATGAAAACAAGTAGAAAAAGGGGTGCAACTGTTAAGAAAATACTCTCACCTATTACCTTGCTTTAATCCCCTCTCTTTCTTTCTCTATCAAATGATTTCAACAGATGAGAGAATGAAAGAACTTTTCTTTAATTCCCTCAACTCTTATTCTCACACTCTATATTATCTCTAGAGAGAGAGAGAGAGAGAGAGAGAGAGAGAGAGAGGAGAGAGGGGGTTAACAAATTTTGGGCTTGTCGGTGAGGGCTGACTTGGATTATAATGAAAAACACAAGACGTCAATTGGCAACGTCTGGCCAAACGCCACGTACAATGAATCAAAGAAACCCCTCCTCTCTCTCTCTCAGTGGGTCCTACTTTACTAAACTCTGTAGGATCCGCTCAAATACGCAGGAGTACCTAGAGGAGGGTCCTTAACGGGTCAGGTTTGCATCGGATTCATTAAGTATCCAATACTTGATTCTATTCGATAGAAATACGGGATAGATTTGGATGTGTTTCGTTAAATTTTCAAAATCCATTACTGTGAAGTTCTATGGTCATATTAGATTTAGTGTTGGTAGGGGCAACTGCAGTATTCTTCGTTGAGTTTGGAGTGGATCCAGATTCGACAAGATACATATTTAACTTCTTTTATGTTTATTTATATAAAGGTCACAACATTTAAGTTGTTGGCTTCTGAAGTAATTACAAATGGCCCGATCCTCTCTTTTGCTCAAAGTTATACGCTGGGTCTTCCTATATCTAGAGAAGAGATAAAAACATGTTGTTTTCTCAATGGCTGATGACAGAGCTCCTGGGCCTAATGGTTTTAATGCTTCATTCTATAAAGGAGCTTGGAATATTATCAATGAGGATCTCTATCTTGCAGTGGATAAGTTCTTCTACTCTGAGAAACTTCTTAGTGCTCTTAATGTTACCTTAATTACTTTAGTTCCCAAGGTACTTAATCCTAAAACTCCATCTGATTTTTGGCCAATCTCATGTTTATAAGATCATTACTAAAATTATTGCTGTCAAAATTCAAAAAGTAATGGGTTTTCTCATTAGTGATGCTCAAAGTGCTTTTGTTAAGAGAAGAACTATTTCAAATAATATCCTTTTTGCTCATGAGATCATCAAGCATTATGGAAGGAAACAATCTTCTCCTAGAGCTACCCTCAATATTGACCAGAGAAAAACTTTTGATACCATTAATTGCGATTTCATTAAAGCTATGTTAATAGGGTTGAGCTTTCCAAACATCATGGTTATATGGTTAATAGAATGCATCACTACCCCTAAATTCTCCATGTCTCTTAATGGTTCTCTCCATGACTACTTTCAAGGGGCTAGGGGGCTAAGGCAAGGAGATCCACTCTCCCAATACTTATTTGTTCTTGGCATGAGATATTTGTGTAGGAAGATAAACACTCTAAAAATGATGGTTTATTCAAATTTCATCCAAAGTGCTCAAGATTGAACATCACTCATTTATTCTTTGCTGACGACCACCTTCTTTTTGGAAGAGCTGATATGAATTCCATAATTAAGCTACACAACTGCTTACAATAGTTCAACAGTGTTTTAGGTTTGGAAATCAACCCAAACAAATGCTTTGTGTACCTGAATGGTAGTGATGAAAACTTGAAGCTTCAAATTTGCTTGTATCTTAATTTTTCGGAGGGTATTTTGCCAGTGAGGTACCTGGGTATGCCTCTTATAACAAAGAGACTTTCTTGGATGGATTGTTCCCCTCTTGTTAGCAAGATATCTGAGAAATTTTAAAATTAGCAAAAGAAAATGTCTCTCTCATATGCTGGGAGGTTACACTTGATAAAATATGTCATATTGGGTGTGCACATTTACTGGACAAACAATTATATTTTGCCAAGTAAAATTCTTATGAAAATTGATAGGATGTGTTCAGATTTTCAATGGAATCGCAAAATCCCCTTAGTCTCATGGACGACTATTTGTCAAGATAAAAAGTATGGAGGTTTGGGTGTTTTTTCAGCTAGAACTTGGAATCATGCTGCAGCTCTGAAACTATTGTGGATGATTCATCTCAAGAAGGATCTCCTATAGATGGGTGCATGAGAATTATTTACAATTAACTGACATTTGGCTTGTGCAAGCTAAGTTAAATGATTCCTGGATGTGGAAATAGGTCTTAAAAGCTAAAGATGTATTGATTATACGATTTGGTAGTATCAACAACCTGCTTAGAATCATTGGAAATTCCTGTGTTGGTGGAAAATTACAGGTTTCTTCTGTATATAGATTATTGATTCTTCCTGCAAATCAGGTTTATTGGGATGGTACTATTTGGAATAATATTCACTATCCCAAACACTCATTCATCATTTGGTTAGCTGCTCAGTTAAGACTTTTAACTCAAGATAGGTTATGTCGGATGAGAATTCTCAATACTAATCAATGTGTGTTGTGTTCAAGCCATCAGGAAACATGTCATCATTTATTTTTTGAATGTCAATTCTCAACTATTATATGGAATATGGTGATGGATTGGATGAAGTTTAGTTGGAAATCATGTATGTGGAGTAGTACCTTACTTGATGGGGAAAGAACAGTTGAACAAGGAGTGCTTGACTGAATAAGTCAAAGTGGAGGACCTCGCCCTATAAAAGACAACACTTTTGAGTCGGAGATTCCCGAGTTTGTTGTTGGATCAGTTGCAGTGGAGTTTTGTTCACAATCGTCTTCGACTAAGTCACCATTTTTCCTACCGACAATGACTTTCCCCGAAGCGAGCTATGAACGAATGCTTAGCTTGACCAAGAATTGTTGTTGTTGAATCAGTAGCAGAGTGAGATTTAGAAGGCATGGCTCTCTAGTCGGGCTTAAGTGAGTTCAGCCGAGGGAAGAAGCACGTACAGAACCAGAAGTGCCCCTTGTTTCAAAGAGAGGAGGACGGGTTATTCACATTTAATTTGATGGTCAGAGGCGAATTGAAAGCTAAGCAGTGGTAATTATAAAGATCCCCCGGGGGAAAATAGAGATATCTCCTACGTTACCCGTAATATGTGGAAGTATCGATGTAATTTCATATCTATTTTTGACTAAAAATGAAAAAAAAAGATCTCAGTGATTTATTACATCGCTGTCTATGCAACTATAATTAGTTTATAGCGGAACTCGGCTGGAGCAACATTACCTATTGATAAATCTCTAACTTTAGCTCTTTTTTTAAATGGATTCAATCGTGAATACCACGATGTAGGTATCTAGGGAATAGTCCCTTATAAAGTGAATCCTCCCTATCATACATTGGTTCAGCTTTAGGATTAAAAGGAGAGGTTTTTTGGAAAATTTAAAGAAGCTGGTTCTTAGAGCTTCAGTGTATTTCATTTGGCAAGAGAGGAATCTTAAGATTTTTCAGGAAAAAGTAAGGCAACCTGAGGTGTTGTTCAGAGCAATTAAGATTTCCATCTTCTCAAAAATTATGTAAGAAAAATATCATTTTCATATAAGAGAGAGAATTAAAGAGTTATAAGGATGTTGTATATATGCACATTTGAGTGTGCATTTTTCCGTGAGCTGAGTTTTTTTAGTCTTGTCTGGTTTTGAAGATGTATCCAAAATTCTCATTTGGTAAATGAATAAAAAAAATTCATTGACCAAAAAAAACATGTAAGTTGATGATTAATTGAAGTTCGTTGTTTTTGCTTGGCGTATCTCATATAGCTTATAACCATTATAATAATTCATATTTTTGTTGGATAGGCGTGGTTTGTTACTTATGAAATTTTTCTAAGGGTTAATAGATTCAGTTAATTGATAATATTCATCAGTTATTTGAAGTACAAAATCTCAAAAAATACAATTAAAAACTAAACACCGTGTAGTTAACATTAAAACGATTAAATAGACAACTGATCATATATTATTCATGCTCCCTTTTATTTATTTACTAACTGTAATAATAAGTACATAAAGGGAGAGAGCATGTAGTAGCTAGCTAATAACTAAACATCAAGATCAAATGGAATTCCAACTGCAGGCAACCATTGTCCTCTGTCAATAAACATCGCAACTGAAAATGCCTTCACTTGTTCAACTTTATTGAAGTCCACCTATTTGAATCCTGGCCACTTAACTCGGCACTTGTTCTCCTCTCCAGCCTTGCAATCGACTTTCGCATGGCCATCACCAGTGTTCGCATAGTAGATACACTCCGCGGTTCTGCTCCTCCCATCCTATTCAGCCCAACCCACTAGATCTATAACATCTCTAATCTCCGAACTCATCACTGTTGAAAATAAACTTCATTGAATTACCTTAGAAATTGAGATGATCATTTAGTTATTTGAGAAGTCAAATATATGAATATGTAGATGCATGAATTTGTAGATACATGAATGTTGTTGGGAAATTTAAGAATCTTTGTTAGGAAATCTATGAGTCATTGTAGTAGTATATATATATGTGGTTTGTTAGTTGAAAGTAGTCAAGAAAAGAAAAAAGAAAAAATTTAATAGAATAATTTTATTCTCCTCCAAATTGTTTATTATGGGCAAAATATTATTATCAAATTGGTATCATAGCTAAAATGAGTTCCAATAGAATGATCTCGTTTGTTGCTCCTAAACTCACCAAGAAAAATTATGAAAACTGGTGCTTTCAAACGAAGGCTCTATTAGGATCAATAGACTGTTTGGATGTTATGGTGAAAGCCTTTGAAAAGTTTGAGATGAATGTGCGCTATCAACGGCACAAAGAGACTCGCTTAGAGAGTCCAATAAGAAATAGTAGAACCTTCTACTTTATTTACCAAGGAGTGGATGCATCAGCATTTGAGAAGATCGCAGATGCAGCAACATCAAAACAAGCTTGGGAGATACCTCAAAACTCCTATAAGGGAGTAGGGAAGGTGAAGAAGGTGTGACTCAAAACACTTCGAAAGGAGTTCGAAGATTTAGAGATGGAGGAAAGTGAACTAGTTTCTAACTATTTCACTAGAGTCTTGGCCGTAGTGAATCAACTTCGGAGAAATGGTGAGAAGATCGAAGATGTTCGTGAGGTGAAGAAAATTCTCTAATCACTTCCTCAGAAATTCGACTATATTGTTTGTGCCATCAAGGAGTCAAAAGACTTGGAGAAGATAATAATTGATAAACTCATAGTTCGTTAAATGCCCACGAGAAAAGATTTAGCAAGAGAAATAAATCAGTGGAGAAGGCTCTTCAAACTAAGATTTGTTTAAAGGATGACCAAGAAGATTCAAAAGAATGAAGTAACGCCGGTCATGGCTGTGGAAGATTTTAAGGCAGATTTCGAGGCTGAGGATGTGGTTTCTATGGTAGAGGAAGTCACAACAACTTTAAAGAAAAAGATCAAAATCAAAGATCTTTTAGAGGCCGTGGACATGGTAGATCTAATGGAGACAGATGGAAAACACAAGTTCAATGTTTTAAATGCAAGAAGTATGGTCATTGTTATGATGTTCTCATTTTCACCGAAATACAGCTCTAATACCGAGCTACGGACAAGTGTTCTACATGCTGGGCCACACTCAACTTGGTGACCAAAGACAAATATGGACGACAACTCAGCTGACTTGTCGAGCTAACATCCCTCCATGTCGTCTTTAAAGGCGGTACTTGTCCCCCCCCCATTTATCGAAAATGACTCGTCACAAGTCCACCCGACCACTTGCCTGACGCCCTGTGACATTGACTTGAAAGGTAAACTTCTCGGCGAAGCTAAAGAACTGTTTTTGTCTCAAACCTCTCCCTCTATGACAATATGTCAACATCACATTTAATGCTTGGTAGGTACCATTATAACTCTAGCCCAGATAGTCTTTATGACTCATCGGACCACGTGAGCCCTGTCATGCCGCCAGTCTCTTCCCATTTAATAACGAAGCGACCTTCCCCCCACTCGATGGCCGACACTTGTAAAGCAAGTGCCGACGTGGCCTTCAGCCCACTCTTCACCACCGCCTCACTGCTCTCGACCTAACTGACCAATTTACCCTTGCCATCTTAGTATAAATACAGGTACTATTCTAACATAAATGAGGTTCACAAATCTAATCTGTTAACGCAAATAACAAGAACACACAACTCTTATTTTCCCACTCAAGTTCATCAGCTAACTTGATCGTTGGAGGTACAACGGGGGAATCAAACCCCATCATCTTACAAACTTTTACTTGTGCAGATCCTTCAGATACCCAACTCAAGAACTAGACATAAAGTCTGAGAAGAAAGCTGCCCCTCTTTAACACTAAACAAATCAATCCTATCCTGCATCTAACTGAATGTATGATCATATAAACCATCAACGGTCATTATTCTTCTGATTGTTATCAAGTTGAAGAGAAGGTGAATTGTGTTAAAAAAGAAGATAATGATAATATTCTTCTATTAGCATTTGGAGGAGATGGTGATAAGGAGGATGTTTGGTATCTTAATACTAATGCCAGCAACCATATCTGTGGCAAGAGATGTATGTTCGTCGATATGGACGAATATGTGAATCACAATGTCACTTTTGGAGATTTCTCAAAGATTCCAGTGAAAGGTTGAGGTAAAGTTCTTATTTACCTAAAAATGGAGAAGAAAATTTTATCAATGATGTCTATTATGTGCCAAATATGAAAAGAAATATATTGAGCTTAGGACAACTCTTAGAAAAGGGCTATGATTTTCATACAAAAGATTATAGTCTTTTTCTTCGAGATCAAAATGGTAGATTGATTGCAAAAGTAAAGATGTCGAATAATTGAATGTTCATCCTAAACCTTCAAGGTGGAGATGTAAAATGTTTGAAAGCTTGTACCAACAATCTTACGTGGCTATGGCACTTGAGATTTGGGCATCTTAATTTTGGCAATCTGAAGACATTGGCCGATAGAAACATCGTGAAAGGGTTATCGATAATTGATCATCTCGAGCAACTCTATGAAGGATGTCTACAGGAAAGCATCATTGAGCTACTTTTCCAAAGGAGGCTTCATTTCATGCGTTGAATCCACTGCAACTTGTACATACTGATGTGTGTGGGCCAATCACTCCGACCTCAATCGATGAGAATAGGTATTTTCTTACCTTCACTGATGATTTTCCTCAAAAGACTTGGGTTTACTTCTTGAAGAACAAATCTAAAGTGTTTTCTATGTTTAAGAAGTTCAGAGCTAATGTTGAAAAAGAGAGTGACTTTTATCTTAAAGCTATCAGATCGGATCGAGGTGGAGAATTCACTTCAAAGGAGTTTGAAGCATATTGTGAAGAACATGGAGTTCGACATTTCCAACTGCTCCTTACACTCCACAACAAAATCGTGTTGCTAAGAGGAAGAATCACACTATTTTGAACATGAAAAGAAGCATGTTGAGTAGTAAGAAAGTGCATAAAACCTTTTGGGCTGAAGCTGTTTCTTGCGCCGTCTATATCGTCAACCGGTGTCCAACTCAGATTCTCAAAAATATTACTCCACAAGAAGCCTAGACCAGTTACAAATGAAATGTGAGCTACTTTAAGGTGTTTGACAGTATTGGCTATACTCATGTTTTAGAGCAGAAGAGGAATAAGCTCGATGAGAGATGTATTCCATATGTATTCATCAGCTATGATTAGATGTATGGCTCGTGCAATAAGAAGTTCATTATTAGCTGAGATGTTTAATTTGACAAAGAGAAATCATGGGACTAGAGCAAGGGAGGAATTTGTAGTAGCCCGATTACTTTTATTAATGAAGAAACTAAGATCGGGAAAGATGCTCCAGCACATACTCCATCGACATCCACTTTATCATCACCGATGACATCATCACCAACCACACCTCAATCTCCCCAATCGATGACTTCTTCATCATCATCTTCATCATCGAGTCCACAACCTCAAAATCTAAGGAGTTTGAGGAAGTTGTATAAGGTAACTGAAAATCAAGATGATTTACCATTATTTTACTTATTTGTTGGTTGTGAGCCTTTAGACTTTGAAGAGGCGGTTCAAGATCCAACGTGGTGTTCAACCATGGATGAAGAGATCAATGTTATCGAGAAGAATGATACCTGCAAGCTTGCAATACTTCTAGAAGGGAAGAAAACAATTGAAATCAAATGGGTGTTCAAAGAGAAGAAGAATGCAAAAGGAGAAGTTGAGAGGCACAAGTCGAGGTTAGTTGTCAAAGGCTACAAGCAGAAAGCTGGAATTGACTATGATGAGGTATTCTTTCCAGTAGCTCGTCTTGAAACTATAAGGGTGATTGTTGCCTTAGTAACTCAGAAAAAATGGCCAATCTATCAACTTGATATGAAGTCGGCATTTTTGAACGGTGTTCTTGAAGAGGAGGTCTATGTAGATCAACCTCTTGGATATATCAAGAATGGAAAAGAATTAAAGGTGTTGAAGTTGAAGAAAGCTCTTTATAGCTTGACACAAGCACCAAGAGCTTGGAATAGTAGAATTGATGAATACTTGCAAGCTCATAATTTTTCTAAATGTCCTTATGAACATGCCTTATACACTAAGGTAAATGAAGCTAAAGATATTCTTATTCTATGCTTGTATATGTGATAATCATATTTTATTACAATTTTATACCATCATTATCTATTTTACAAGAATAAATATATCATAATTAGTGTTATTAGTTTAGTTTGCATATAATTGAATGAAAATATAAATAAATATTATTAAATGTAAAAACCCCTAAAAATCTCTCTTCTCTATTTTGTAGCATTTTAGAAGCCACAAAATCAAGCTCCTTGAAGGCCCAAAGCCATCAACAAATGACTACACCCAAGGACCGGACTTGGATGCAAAGAATGGAAAGAAATGGACTTGGATGCAAAGAGTGGAATGAAATGGACTTGGATGCAAAATAGGTCGGACTTAAAAGCTGCTGCAGTTTGTTATATTCTTCAATGGGCTGAAATCAAATAGCTTCATGGACCGGACTTTGGACTTGGATGATATTCATTTTCTTTTGAAAATCATTGTGCAGTGGACCGAACATGGGCTGAAGAGAATTGAGTTTGAAAATCAAAACTCCATGGGCCGGTTTTAGTTGGATTTGCAAGGCCCAAAAATGAATAAGACCAGACTTGTTTAATTGCTGCAGCTCTTCAATCAACATGGGCCTGCAAACTTCATGGACTGTCTCTTGACTTTGGGTTGCTACAGATGTCAATTTTAGTTTTGGAATCAAATGGACTTCAAATACTTGTGCTGCAGACTTGGGCCAGATTGCTTGCTGTTTCGGTTTTTGAAAATGAAATTGAAATCATGAATGGGCCGGACTTTAGGTGATTTCGAAAATCATTTGGATTTGTGTGGGCCGAAAATCATTTTGGATTTTCATCAACTGATGGCTGCTGAGATAAGGACCTGCAGAGAATTAATTTCCAATGAACTTGGACCGGACTTGCTCAAATGATGGCTGCTGGATTTTAAATGGGCTCAAGAATTGGATTTTGATTTTCTTTTGAAAATCAAATAAATCAAAGGTGGAGATTGTTGCTTGGGGCTCAAGACAAATCCAATGGCTCATATTCATTGAAGATTACTATAAATAGGGGTAGAGAGTGAGGGGTTAGAGGTGTGAAAATTTTTGTAACTCCTTTTGGAGATGAGGGCTACTCTTAATTGAGAAGGCCTTCCAAAATTGTAACTTTAGTTGCAATTAATAATAATAATTTTTTCACCACTTTAAATTTTTCTCTTCTTCTCTTTGTTAGATGATGAAGATTAAGATGAAGATGGAGAATTATTTGAAGGTTTGCATTTCTTTCTTTTTCTCTTTTATTGCTTATTAGTTTAGATTTATTTCTATGCTTGTAGTTAGATTTTATTTTATTGTTAAATAGCCAAGAGGCTAGAACCCTCTTGCCTTAGATTTATTTCATGCTTATAGAGTAGATTTATTTTCTTGTATTTAATTCTTGTAATTTTATTTTGTAGATTAGATTTTTACAATTTATTTTGTAGTTAAATTTTAATTTCTTATACTATTCACCTTGAGGCTAGAATCCTCTTGGGTTTAGTTTTTTTTTTGTTTTTTTTTTATTTTGTTTGATTCACCTTTAGGCTAGAACCCTCTAGGGAATCACCATTTTCTAAGAAGTGGGTTTAATTTTAGATTATCCATATCTATAATTAAATCCACAATCTTTAATTCTTTGCATTTTCTTTTATTTTTGAATTATGTTCTTCATTCTTGATTTTTCATTTGTTTCTTGATTTTATTCATCTTTTTTCACATTATTGATCATACTCATTCTTTTTTTCAAATCCACTCTCACTTACACTTTGCATCTATTTACACAACATTTTCACTCTCTCAATCTCTTCATTTTTCAAATCCACTCTCACTTACACTTTGCATCTATTTACACAACATTTTCACTCTCTCAATCTCTTCACAATCACATTCACTTATCACTCCTATTTGGCATCTATTTACACAACATTTTCACTCTCTCAATCTCTTCACAATCACATTCACTTATCACTCCTATTTTTCACGCACACAAAATAAGAACCAATTTTATAATTTCTCCTACAAAACACCTTTCTCGTGGGATCGATATCTTAAATACTATAACTTGACACGGTTGTGCACTTGCAATCTTTTTGGTACATGTTTATGCCGCATCAAGTTTTTGGCGCCGTTGCCGGGGAAGGTGCTTAAGTAGGTTTTAATTATTTTGGTTCTTTAACTTGTGTGTTTTTTGTGAAGGAAACGCTTGGAGCTTGTGTTCGCGGGAAAATTTGTGTTCTTCATTGATGTCATTGTTCTCTCAAGTAATTGCTTTTTTATTACAAAAGATCCGGTCTTTTTATAAGATCCGGTTACAACGAAATCAAAGAAAAAAAATAAAAAGATTACAACTTTCTTTTCGAACGAATCACGAGCTCCTGTTTTGCGGTCACTCGCTTGCGTGGGTTCTTCGCCTGCGCTGGGGTTTATCCGTGGACCACCGCGCGATCTAGATCCGATCGGATCTACGCAGTTTGACGGGTATTATTTCGTAAAGGAAATAATAGCCGGGGGGGTTAATTCACCAAGGAAATAATCGCCCTAGTTCTCGGGATCAAAGGCCAAGCTTTGATCCGGAGGATGACTACGTAGATCTGAGATCTCCGTCGTTTTCCGTCTTTCGGTTCTGTCCGTGATTCGATTATGTGGTTGACTTGTTCGGACTCGATTCGCTGACCTGATTTGGCAGTAAATCCACTTCTGAGTTCGAGTCCGAAACTGATCTTGATTCGATTGTGATTCGTCCGAGTCCACTCTTAGTTGGATAACTTGTTGATTCCTCAACCCGTTAGCTAAATTCCGCACGCGAGTGGATTTATTCCATTGTTTGCGTGCGGTTCGTTAGCCTCGTAGCCTCGTTAATCCGTTTCGTCTCGTATCAATTGGCTTCGGTGTTATGGACTAACAATCGTGTCTGCATACGTCGTCCGATGGTTGGTTCGTCGAATCGGCGTCGTCGAGTTGTGTTAAGGGACCTATAGGCAGTTTTATACGCCTACAGATACCCCCTCCAAAGTATTTCAGCCTCGTTCTTTTATAGAAGAGTCTGGAATACTTTGGATATGATTGTCCCATTCTTCGACGGGATATTTGGAGTGACTTCCATTCTTGGTTCCTTCAGTCCCCCAGGCTGTTCGGTGCTTTATCGAATGTCTGTAAGGGTTCCGGTGCTGCATCTATTGTCTGACCGTCTGTCAGAATTTTGAATTTGAAGTCGATTCTCGATTTTCTGACTTTTTAGCTCGAGTTGGTTATTTCAACATAGAACTGACCATCGGTCGTCGGCATTGAATCTTCATTTACAGCGCGTTGTCCGGCGTTTGAGCTTCCTTGTGACGCGTTGTTTGGCGTCTAAGCTTCATTGCAACGCATTGTCCAGCGTCCAAGCTAGAGTATACAAAGTTTAAACTCTCTTGGAGCGTGACGGATACTCGAGTCATGAGACCAATCTACGGAGTTGATACATCTATGACTCGTATTTATAGAATTTTTGGCAAATTCTCAGCCATCAACGGGTTTGATGAGCCTTTACCGACTACCGTTTGAGTCGGGCTAGCATGTGGATTGTCTAAATCCGTTCCGCATGTGACGTTGTGCTAAGAGAGTTAACGCTCTTAGTGCTACGATATTGAATACGTAGACTTCGCCATTGTTATCACGGGAATAGACTACCCGGCGACGCGTGTTAGGCGTTGACTTTAGGATTTTTGGCTAATCCCCAGCCTTCAACGGATTTGATTAGCCTTTACCGACTACCGTTTGAGTTGGGCTAGCATGCGGATTATCTAAATCCGTTCCGCATGTGACGTTGTGCTAAGAGAGTTAACGCTCTTAGTGCTACGATATTGAATACGTAGCTTTACCATTTGTTACGGGAATAGGCTACCCGGCGACGCGTGTTAGGCGTTGACTTGAGGATTTTTGGCTAACCCCCAGCCTTCAACGGATTTGATTAGCCTTTACCGACTACTGTTTGAGTCGGGCTAGCATGCGGATTGTCTAAATTTGTTCCGCATGTGACGTTGTGCTAAAAGAGTTAACGCTCTTAGTGCTATGATATTGAATACGTAGACTTCGTCTTTCTCACGGGAATAGACTACCCGGCGACGCGTGTTAGGCGCTGACTTATCCCTACTTAGGCTTCGGGATGAAATACCCCATAGTCAAACTCTGGTGTCTTTTTCTACGGAGAAAGACTAAACCGGCGACGCGTGTTAGGCGTCGGCATATCCTTTCTTAGGATTCAAGATAAAATTCCCCATGCGTGTAAGACATGAATTTTGGTGTTGTTAATAACAACCTGCCACAATGTTGAATATGTGGACGAGTGTTCTTTTTAACGGTTAAGAACTAACAGGCAGCGCGGGTTAAGCGCAGACTTATCCCTGTTTAGGTTTCAGGATAGAATACCCCAGAATCAAACTCTGGTGTCTTTTTCTACGGAGAAAGACTAAACCGGCAGCGCGTGTTAGGCGCAGACTTATCCCTGCTTAGGATTCGGGATAAACTTCCTAGGATGAATCCTAAATTGATAAATTTTGGAAAAGATCGGTGCGGGAAAGGAAGAATTTTATATTCTATTTCCCGGACTTCTTTTAGGGTGAAGGCAAACCCGAAAACAAGGAAGGAAGAATTTTATATTCTATTCATTGATTCTGGAAAGGAAGAATTTTATATTCTATTTCCAGCACAAAAGAAACTAGAAGTGGGATCTCCACTCCGAGAATCTGGAAGATCTAGATAAACTTACCTTTTATAGGATTGGTTATCTGATCGAAAGATGAATTCTTCGTTTATCGAAGCGAAATTTCAACTTTGATTATAACTATAAAAAAGTTTAACCAAAGAGAAAGGAGGGGAGTTCTTTCGTTTATCGAAAGGGGACTCCGAACTGAAAATGGACTTCTTGTTCATGGACGGAATCAAGAGGGCCGGATAAACATTTTTGTGGATTCACCGCCAGTTGGACTTGATCAGTGAAAGATTTTGGTGGTAAAGATGTTTTTGGGTTATCCTCTAGAATATTGAGTGTAATATTCTTCGAGGAACTTCCCGGTAAATGGGTTATCCTGAATGTACTAGGGATAGTACTTTTTCAGGAACTTCCCATTTATTGGCATTAATTGCCTGGCGCCTTCTTGAGTAATCAGGCGATATGCGCCGTTTGAATAGACTGTGTCTATTATAAACGGTCCTTCCCATTTGGGTTCGAATGTGGACTTCTTGTTCATCTCTCTTATACCGACCAGGTTATCCCTAAGAATACCCCAATGTGGTATTCTTCCGGGAACTTCCCGATACATCAGCTCCTTCTGAAAGGTGCTAAGGATAGTACCTCTTCAGGAATTTGCCATTTATTGGCATCATCAGCCGATCACCATCTTTGGTGACTAGGCGATAGGCGCCGTTTGAGTAGACTGTTTCTACTACGAACGGTCCTTCCCATTTGGGCTCGAATTTGCTGAGAATAAGCAATATCTTATTTCCAACCCTTTTGATTAATATCGGGTTATCCTTAAGAACATCCTGTATGATGTCAAGCCCGGAGTGCTTCACCGAGTTTATCATCCCAATCTCGTTTATTGGTCTTCACGAGCTTGGACAGGATCTTAATGATCGTCTTGTTAAACGCCTCAGCTAATCCATTCGCAGCAGGATAATAAGCTGTTGACGAAACATCTTGAATCTTGAACTTGTCACAAAACCTGACGAAAGCGTTGTTTATGAACTGTGGACCATTGTCATGGATGATCCGTCTTGGCACGCCGTGTCGGTATATGACATGATGCTTGATGAAATTGATGACGTTGTTCGTCTTTACTTCTCTAAGCGGAATCGCTTCGGCCCACTTTGAAAAGTAATCCGTGATCGCGAGGATGAACCGATCACCTTTGACTGAAGGGGGAAATATAGGACCGACTATGTCCATGCCCCAAGTCTCGAACGGCCAAGATGTGGTTGACGTGTGCAACTGCTCTGGTGGTTGGTGCATATAATTTGCATGTACTTGACAAGCGTGGCATTCTCGTGCGTATTCGATTGCGTCACGAACCATCGTTGGCCAGAAATATCCCATCCTCCTGATGCGATCATACAGTTTAGGACCGGGCTGATGCGCACCACATTCTCCTTCGTGTGCTTCCTTAAGAACTTCCTTTGCTTCTCTGTTCGAAAGGCATCGGAGTAAAAGACCGTCGTACCCTCTACGGTATAATGTATGGGTTTCAGTATTATAGAAGAATCTTGGAGCTCTTCGGCGGATTGATTCCTTTTCTTTTACATCCTCTGGCGCTAGTGCTGCCAGTGCATCCGCATAAGCGTTCTGGAGACGAGGGATGTATTCAATGTAGAATTCTTCAAAAGAATCTGCTATTTTGATGGCCTCCTGGTGGTATGAGATCAGGTCTTGGTTCCTGACTTCATACTCTCCACGGACTTGGTTGACTATCAGTTGGGAATCCCCAAAAGCTTCGAGATATTCGACCCCCAGCTCTTTGGCGAAACTAAGTCCAATGAGAAGCGCGTTGTACTCAGCTACGTTATTGGAACATGGACTAGTCAATGAATAAGCCCGAGGCATCACATGCTTCCCCGGGGAGATTAGGA
>NC_033796.1:28092706-28098941 GCF_001876935.1 Asparagus officinalis
CTCTTGAAGCACCATCGAAATATAATTGCCATACTTGTTGGTGCGACGTAGTGTTAACCTCGTGGGTTTCATCCGGCAAGTCATCATATACTTCTGCCGTATCTGTGGTCGGGTTTGCCGCCAAAAGATTGCAAATCGCTTGTCCTTTGATCGACTTCTGTTGTTTGAAGTGCAAATCGTATTGGGACAAGAGAAGGGCCCACTTCGCTAACCGCCAATTCATAGAGGCCGGTTGCGTCATAAACACCCGTACTGGATTAACGTTGGAAATGACGTAAATCGTCTGTCCAACCAAGTAATGCCGCATCTTTTGCATTGTGAATACCAATGCGAGGCATTCTTTCTCAATCATCGGATATCGAGACTCGGCGCCTATCAAGGTCCGACTTAGGTAATAGACTGCCTGTTCGTGACCGTTATCGTCGTCTTGTGCTAGTAAAGCACTTATCGAGTGGTTCATCGCCTTGAGGTAAATCAAGAACGGTCTACCTGATTTTGGTGCGACGAGAACAGGAGGATTCGTCAGATATGTTTTGATATCTTCGAATGCTTTTTGGCAGGCGTCGTCCCAAATAAATGACACCCCTTTCTTGTTTAGCTTAGAGAACGGTTGGCACTTCCCAGAGAGATTTGAGATGAACCGCCGGATGTAAGCTAAATGCCCTTGCAATCCTCTGAGTTCTCTTAGATTTCTAGGGGGTTGCAGTTCATGTATCGCCTTCACCTTATCAGGATCGATATGTATACCTTTAGTGGTGATGACGAATCCAAGGAATTTTCCGCTGGACATTCCAAGGAAGGATTTAGTGGGGTTCATCTTCAATTGATGACTCCGCATGAGATCGAACATCGTCTTCAATTCCTTGATGTGATCTTCTTTGTTGTGGCTTTTTACAACTAAATCATCAACGTAGCATTCGACTGTTTTCCTGAGATGTTCTTGGAAAATCTTAGTCATTGCTCGCTGGTACGTGGCGCCTGCGTTCTTTAGACCGAAGGGCATCACCGTGTAGCAAAAAACACCAAGAGGCGTTCTGAACGCTGTATGCTTCTCGTCATCTGGGTGCATTTTGATTTGGTTATATCCTTAGAAACCATCCATAAAAGACATTCTCTCAAATCCGCACGTATTGTCGATAATGACATCCGTGATTGGGAGAGGAAAGTCATCTTTTGGACATGCCGTATTCAGGTCCCTGAAGTCAATGCAAATCCTGATTTTACCGGATCAATTTCTTAACCTCTACCTCAATGGCTTCCATAATCTGCGGACGAAACCGTCTTTGCTGTTGTTTGACATGTTTGGCATCCGGCTTGATATCGAGGCGGGGCATTGCCACATTGGGGTCGAGCCCGGGCATATCTTCATAGTTCCAAGCGAAGACGTCAATATACTCCCTGATGAGAGCAATTAACTCCTCCTTCTCATTTGGGGGAAGACTATCGCTGATGAATATAGGCTTTGGGTTAGCTTCGTCGCCCATGTTGACTTGGACTATGAATATGGGCTTTGGGTTGGCCTCGTCACCCATGTTAACTTGGACTATTTTATCTTCAGTGGGTGGTTCTCTTTGTTCGAACCTATTGCCGTACTGCATGTTTAGGTGATGAACCCATGGATCTTCCCACGTTGGCATTTGATCGTCGTATTCTATTGTCACAGGATCGACCGTAGTCATATGTGACATCAATTTCTTGAACACCTCCCCCAAACTTGCGTCGGAATCCCCAGCTGGAGAATCAGAAGAGTATCTGTTCTTAGTTTTGTTAGCAATTTGATCGATAATTTGCCAACCACATTCATCATTAGACGAGGAAACATAGCCTAAGCCTCTTTTGTGACGGTAATAATCATCTGGTTTCCCTTTTGGCACATATGCTGCTTTAGCTGGGATACGGGAACCTCGATCAAAGTACAAGCCTTCTCTAAGTGTGAAGTCATATCCCTGTTTTTCCATGAGCTTGCGCGCTTCAGGACTATACTTAGATAAATGTCGACCAGGTTTATCTTCCTCTTCGTCTTCTCTTAGGAAATGATCTGGTAATGGGAAATTCTCTCCTTTACCATAAATCACCTCTTTTTCGACTCCTGTTTTGGCAGGCACGACCAGGGTTGTTCCGAAGGAATGCTGGAGGCGTTTCTTTGTTACATAAGATGATCGGAGCGGCGTATGTAAATCAGGATTATCGTGTAGTCCGTTTGTCGCATTGTCAAGAGACAACGAGTACTCTAAATCATTTTTTTATTTCAATATCAGTAAGTTGCCAGTTACAACTTCCACCTGACGATTGTTCATCGTCAAGATTGATTACAAAGGGTACAATGTCATTTAAAACAAAACCACCATTGTAATCGAATCCGGCTTCGGAATCAGCTTCTTCTCCGTTGTCCGTGCCCTGGACCGATGGTTCCGTGTCGGATTCGTTACCATAAAGGAGAGAATCAGTGAAATAATTCTCATACCCTTTAAATGGTTGCTTATCCGCGACCACCGTCCTAACCTCATTGTCAGTGTCGACATACTTCAAACACTGATGGAGAGTAGAGGGAATTATCACTTCTTCGTCTGCATATCCTCTTTGGTGAAGGTGATGCAGGGAAGGTTCTTGGCCGCTACATTGCATTGTTGAACTGACGGTTCTGGTTCTTCCGGTACTGGCTTGGTCCGAGTGAGGAATGCTTCAGAATCAGCCAAGGCTTCTCGTAAGGCTTCCCTAGTCTCCTTAGACAACCGCAGCAACTCATACAACGTTATCCGCGCTGGAATATTGGCTAATTGAGCCATGATATCGAAGACGCGCGGAGTTTTCGAACTCTCCGGTTTATCCCTTCCAATCGGACAACTGAAACGAGACTGCTTTGGATTCTGTATTTCCTGGGTTTTTTGTTTATCTGCCGGCTGTCGTCGAGCATCTTCAATCGGTTTAGGAACCGTAATTACCCCCAGCTCTGTGAGAGTTTTGGCTGGTCCCTGTTTAGTCATCCCCTGCTCAGCTAACTGATCACTAGGTGACGGATAGTTGAAGTGGTACTGGTTTCCGCTTCTAGTGGCAAAAACTTCTTTTTCTTCTTCAGAAGGCGGGAAAACAGGAGCTTCATCGCCATCTTCTTCGAAAATTGCGGAAGTACCATTGCAGGACTTGCCTTTACCCTTTCTTTTCTAGGAGGTCGCCCATTGCTCGTCTTTAATGAGATCCGGATGAACCCAGAGGATTTCGCTATTCGAGGCTGTGTGTGGCACAAGTCCCTTTTGGCGCTGTCCATGCAGGTCATCATTCACCGTCTTCATTCCCACTTTGGTGACGCGTTTCGGCTCGAACCATATTGTAGGCACCGATCCAAAGCTGATTGACACTGCATTTGCTCCCACATTCTTAGTAGGCTTCGGGGTTATGACGCCCACATCAATTAATTCCTGGATCTTATCCTTGAGGTGGAAGCATGACTTCGTAGAGTGGTGGACCGCTCTATGGTATGCGCAATACTTCGGATCCGTCACTTTGCTAGCCCCCTCTTGATCCACGATCGCCGACAGTTGGATTTTGTTGTTCTCCAACAGGTACTTGAAGATATCGGGCACCTCGTCATCTTTGAAGGAGTACACCTTAGGAAATCTTGGCTCCGCTCTTTGCTTCTGAGACCGTTGTTGCTATTGCGGCTGCGATTGTTGTGGCGCTCTTTGCTGCTGCTGTTGAGGTTGCAATTGGAAAGTTTGATTAGCATCAACTGCATTAGCATGTGCCTTACCTTTTCCCCTTGGGTTGAAATTCTGTGCTGGAGCATTTGTCGCCTGTTGGCCTCTCTCCGCCTTCTTTCTCCTAAGGAATCGCTTGGCCTGCTCCCCTCGGACCTTTAGATCCTTCCACGTTTTGGATGGTGCTGTCCCCATTACTTCCAACACGTCCAAGGACAGATTATTATGGCAGGTCTAGAGAATGAATTCTTCGGTGATCGGGTCCCGGCAGTTCATCGCCTTATTCCGGAACCTTTTGACGAATGTGTCGACTAACTCCCCGTCCTTTTGCTTCTCATCGATCAATGATCCGATAGATATCTCGGTGTCGTCGTCGAAGAAATTAGTGAGGAACATGGTCTCCATATCGTCCCAGCTGTTCACGCTACCTGGCTTGAGGCGGCGATACCAATCGAAGGCGGCTCCGCGAAGAGTGCTGACGAATGACCGCACCATCAGAGGCTCATTGCCGGAGATTACCCCCAGGTGTGATTTGAAATAAATCACATGCTGAGTGGGTGAACCCTTCCCATCAAACGGCGTGAAGTTGATTAAGTTGAACTTTGTCGGATATGGGATTGATTCTCATTCTCTTGGATATGGACAAGGAATGCCTGTTTTCTTCACCTCTTGAGCAGAAATCAACGTATTGATCTTATTCTCGAGGTTTTTGATCTTCAGATTTTCGCCTGTGTTTTCGTTAGCACGATTCTGAGACAGAAGTGTGGCATTACGACTAGCATCCTCATTACCACCCCCTGCATTGACGGGAGGATTATTAGCATTGTGAGCTTCATCTGTATCCGTGTGCTCCTCTTCCTGAACGACCTGGTTACGGCGGCTTGGTTCGCCTTGCTGGTTCGTTAGTGCCTGAATTTGTTGCTGTAGGCTGTTAAAAAAATCACAATAGATAGCTGATCCCCATCAAAACACCGATGATGGAAGTTACAATCTGACGACTTCCAGAAGGCTACAATTTGAAGACTTTCACGTAGATCGCTGAAGGTTACAATCTGACGACCTTCACGACAACCGATGAGAGCTCTAGTTTAACAGCCTTCACCATCAACATCGAGAGTTACAATCTGACGACTCTTGCATATCAAAGAGCTAAAGTAAAGATTACAAAACAACGATCTTTGCAACGCTTCGACAGAAAAAGACTACAAATCGACGGTCTCTTCAAATCAAGCTGCGGAAGTCCTCCCCGCACACCAGCATCAAGACGCACCGCGTTCATAGCCACGAACGCAGCTCAAACGCAGCTTCCAAATCGCTGCAAACGCAACCCAGACGCAGCTCTAATCGCTGACAGACGCAGCTCAAATCGCTGCCAAACGCAGCTCAAATCGCCGCCAAACGCAGCTCAAATCCCCGCCAGACGCAGCTTCCAAATCGCTGCAAACGCAGCTCAGACGTAGATTCCAACGCTGCAAACGCAGCGTCTAATTGCTGCGTCTGAGCTTCCAGACGATGCGTTCAAGCTTCCAGACACTGCGTTTGAATGCAGAATTCACGTCAGAACGCGGGCCTGCGTTTGACTCGTTCAAACACGAGCTGAACGATTCCAAAACCGTTTCCCACGATCTGAGGGGATCACAACTCCACTCAGGAGTGATTTAAGGGGCGGTTACATCCCATTAGCCCCACTTAGGAGCGAATTATCATTCTCTTCCTTTTGTAATCAGGAAATCCAATTGTAACTGAGATTAAAGGAATATAAATCAATTTTCCTTCGTTTCTTTTACTGCAAATTTTCCTACAAACAAAAGATGGCGACTCCGCTGGGGAAGAGCTTCTCTGACGAAGAAGTGGTGGCGCAATCCGATGTTCATCTCACTAGAACCACGGTTAAAACTCTCGTCATAGAGTTCGATCAAGCCAAGTATGAGGAAGTCCTCTCCTCCGAATCCCTTAGCCCCAAGGCTATGCGCAAGATCCACAAAGTCTTCAAAGAGACTAAAGCTCCAACTGCTCCAATTACAGCCGAACCGCCTAAGGAAGATTGCTCGGACAGCCCCTCCCCCGATGGAGTGGGCTCAGCTTCGGCCAAACTCGTCCACCGAGTTGAAGGTGTTGCTGCCAAGGCCTTGAAGCAGGCTAAGAAGAACGTCGCTCGACGGAGGAGGAGATCCTTACGACGAGCACATCTCCGAGAATGCCGATCCTCAAGTCAACATGAGCTTCGTGTTTGTGAGCCTAAACGCGACCCTATGCCCTGCTTTTCTGTTTCAGAATGCAAGTCTCACGTCTATGAGCCCAAACATAGGCTCTGTGTGAAGAAGACTGAACGCAACCCTCAGGGGCGCATTCCACAAAATGAACGCAACCCTCAGGGGTGCGTTCCACAAAATAAACGCAACTCTCAAATCTGCGTTTCACCAGCAACACCTGGAGCTCAGGCATGCGTTCGGATGACGAAATTCAATATGGAAACTGGCCTTCTCCGTGGAGCTTCGGGGCGCTGCCCCGAACCCCGCCGGGGGGTATTCCATCCCCCC
>NC_033796.1:28098959-28099145 GCF_001876935.1 Asparagus officinalis
CGCGCCGCCCCCTGGACCCCCGGCTCGCTGACCGGGCAGCGAGACCCCCGAATACTCTGCGTAGCGTGACTAGATTGAGGGGCGGATATAAGAAGTCCATGGAGTCAAGGCATCTCAACCAGATCCATGTTCACCAAGAGCCAGTCCTGTCCAATCATAGACTGGGGGTTCCAGTTCAAACCTCAC
>NC_033796.1:28101852-28104378 GCF_001876935.1 Asparagus officinalis
AGCTCTAGTTTAACAGCCTTCACAATCAACATCGAGAGTTATAATCTGACAACTCTTGCATATCAAAGAGCTAACGTAAAGATTACAAAATGACGATCTTTGCAAAACTTCGATAGAAAGAGACTACAAATCGACGGTCTCTTCAAATCAAGCTGCGGAAGTCCTCCCCGCACACCAGCATCAAGACGCACCGCGTTCATAGCCACGAACGCAGCTCAAACGCAGCTTCCAAATCGCTGCAAACGCAACCCAGACGCAGCTCTAATCGCTGACAGACGCAGCTCAAATCGCTGCCAAACGCAGCTCAAATCGCCGCCAAACGCAGCTCAAATCGCCGCCAGACGCAGCTTCCAAATCGCTGCAAACGCAGCTCAGACGTAGATTCCAACGCTGCAAACGCAGCGTCTAATTGCTGCGTCTGAGCTTCTAGACGATGCGTTCAAGCTTCCAGACACTGCGTTTGAATGCAGAATTCACGTTAGAACGCGGGCCTGCGTTTGACTCGTTCAAACACGAGCTGAACGGTTCCAAAACTGTTTCCCACGATCTGAGGGGATCACAACTCCACTCAGGAGTGATTTAAGGGGCGGTTACATCCCATTAGCCCCACTTAGGAGCGAATTAAGGAGGTGGTTACACCCCTTAATCCCCTATAAATAACGACAAACTCAACAGAGTTAAGGATCGGATTTTTGATAATCAGATCAGGGCTGGTTTTTGGGGGGTTCGGTTGCAACTTCTTGGCAGCGAAAAGAGGATCCTTCATCCTTCGGTTGGAGCTTTGGAGATCGGCAACAAGATCTTCTTCATCCTTGGCTTATAACCGACTTTCGGTTAAATCAACTCTTTCATAGAGTTTTAAACTCGTTCAGAGTTCTCCACAACGTCAAATTGTGAGGAGAAGACCACGTTCCAGTGAAACAAGACATCGGATCGTCAACGAGAAGCAAACTCGACGCAAGCATTCGAGGGAGGCATCTCATCGCCACCGTGAAGAACCCAGAATTAAACAAAGGGGAGAATCCAGATCATTCTCCTCTCTTTTGTAATCAGGAAATCCAATTGTAATCGAGATCAAAGGAATACAAATCAATTTTCCTTTATTTCTTTTTTACTGCAAATTTTCCACAAACAGTTGCTCATGCAATTCTTTCATGTTCTGCATGGCCATCTGCATTTCGAACCTGAAGCTCTCCTGTTGTTTGGCCATGGCTTCCTCGAGCATCTTGGCCACTTGCTCCGCGCTTATCATGAATGACTCGCGGGGTTGTCCTTCACTGGATACGGTATTGTCTGACGCAACCGCAGAGCCGGCATCAGATTCTTCATCTTCTGAAAGGAGTCTTATCTGAATCCTACCATAAGTTGCTCGTTTGATGGCTCCAGATTGCAGACGGGTTAGACGTCGGGGTGCTTTCAGAATCGACTCGAGATTATCCTGTGTCGCCATCCCCTTGCTGGTCATATTGGTGGTGACCCTCGGAAATTCTCCATCTTCAACCACCGTTCTTCTTTGCCGGAAACGCCTATGCCTTGGTTTTGGCGTTTCGGTACTAAGCCTTTTGAACACTGAAATTCTCTCGGGGACTGCCTTAATGCAGTTGCACTCAGACGGTACCGCCCGAATGAGCTTTGAACAAAGGCACTGAGTTTCTAGCCTTCGAGGACTTCTCTTTCTGGCTTTGCTCGTACCCCCAGCACGATAGTACAGCTCTTCCGTTTGAAAGTCGGAGCAACCTATCTTGTGTTGGCACGATTTCTCAGGTATAACGCAATCATCATCAGACGATAACGTTTCCTTCTGAGAGTGAATTACCTTCTTCGGACTTTCGAGAGTCACGCGCCTCGAAACGCGCCTTTGTGGGCGTGAATCCTCAACGGGCTCCTCGCTTGGGTTCCATGATTTCTTTGTCATGTTGAGGGTTGCGGCGACCCCCATCATGTTAATTCGTTCGGGGCTTTGTTAGTGGGCCCAAACGTCCTTGGATTGGAGCTTTGCTTCGCTCCTCGGGAAGTGGACCAAGGCGCTCCAAGACTGACTTCCTTTTCTGGGATGGTTCTGCGGGATCTCCCGGAGCAGTTGTGGAAATCATCGGTGGTCTGGATTGATTCGCCGGAGGTTGAACTTTCGGAGGCTGCAGTTGTTGCTCCTTAGTCTGAATCGTCGGTTCAGACTTCGGTTTCCAAGCTTTGCGGGTTGATGGCGGCTTCTTGGCCACCTCTTTTTGCAACTTTCTACAGGCTTCTTCGGCTTGAGCCCGCGCCTGCGCTGATAGTGCGCGGCGTTTGCGGATACGTTCTTCCAGTGTCGAACGATTCCGTTTGACACGGACCCATTCCATTGTTGGCGGCTTGGAAGAGGCGCCGTTCATCTGTTGTTGAGGCTGTTTGCCTCTCTTATTCTTTAGATCCGCGTTGTAGCGGATCCCGTCAACTGACTCCATGGCCTTTGCGAATTGTTTCGCAAGGCGTTGACGTTGCCTTTGGCGGGCTCTCTTCGAGAGAGTCACCACGCCCTCTGCAGCA
>NC_033796.1:28104466-28118981 GCF_001876935.1 Asparagus officinalis
TGTTTAAAGGTTTGACCAAAATATGAGTTTTGTGAGGGAAGATTGATGTGGTCGCCAGATTGTTCGCGGGAAAAATTGTGTTCTTCATTGATGTCATTGTTCTCTCAAGTAATTGCTTTTTGATTATAAAAGATCCAGTCTTTTTATAAGATCCGGTTATAACGAAATCAAAGAAAAAATTAAAAAGATTACAACTTTCCTTTCGAACGAATCACGAGCTCCTATTTTGCGGTCACTCGCTTGCGTGGGTTCTTCGCCTGCGCCGGGGTTTATCCGTGGACCACCGCGCGATCTAGATCCGGTCGGATCTACGCAGTATGACGGGTATTATTTTGCAAAGGAAATAATAGCCGGGGGGATTAATTCACCAAGGAAATAATCGCCCTAGTTCTCGGGATCAAATGCCAAGCTTTGATCCGGAGGATGACTACGTAGATCTGAGATCCGGTTCCTCTCGAACTCTTGCCTTATTTGGCGTTGATGATCGCCGAGCACCGGATCTGGATGAGCAAGTCCTCAAAGTCCCAAAGCTTCAATCTTTTTTAATTCTGAGCCTTGAATCCAACAGAGCTTCGCCTCCAAAATTTCCAACCTTTGAAAATGAACCAAGGGGGGGCCTATTTATAGGCAACCTTTACTGTGCCTTGGGCACAACGTGGTCGGCCACCTTGGTGGCTCGGCCACCGAGCCACCTTGAGGTGGCTCGGCATTGGCCGTGGCTGGGTTTCGGCGGAGCCCCTCTAGGTGCCGTTTTCTGTCGTTTTTCGTCTTTCGGTTCTGTCCGTGATTCGATTGTGTGGTTGACTTGTTCGGACTCGATTCGCTGACCTGATTTGGCAGTAAATCCACTTCTGAGTTCGAGTCCGAAACTGATCTTGATTCGATCGTGATTCGTCCGAGTCCGCTCTTAGTTGGATAACTCGTTGATTCCTCAACCCGTTAGCTAAATTCCGCACGCGAGTGGATTTATTCCGTTGTTTGCGTGCGGTTCGTTAGCCTCGTAGCCTCGTTAATCCGTTTCGTCTCATATCACTTGGCTTCGGTGTTATGGACTAACAATCGTGTCTGCATACGTCGCCCGATGGTCGGTTCGTCGAATCGGCGTCGTCGAGTTGTGTTAAGGGACCTATAGGCAGTTTTATACGCCTACAGCTTGAAGATCGCGGATTGGAGAATTAGGATTTGAATATTTGCTTTCGGGTAAGTCATCTTTCTAGTTTTTAATTCCACCATTTAGCTACTTCTTCACAATTAGAGACAATTAGGACTTAAAAAAAAGAAATGATTTTATTTTTTTTGTTAACCATAATAAAATTCACCATCTACTTTGACATTTACTAACAAGATAATAAATTCAAACAAAGCCCCCCTTCTCATTTGTTTGATTGTTAACCCTAATTAAAAAAAAGATTTTTCTTTTCCATCCTTTTTAGTTTGCTTTTTATATTTCATCAGGGTGGGCATTTCATATAGTGTGGAATTCACGCAAGTGATTTGAGGCATCTTGATTTGACAACACACTTAAAAAAAAAAAAGAATAAAAAAAATAAAAATTTTTTTTAAGGCAAAACCCAAATACATCAAAGAATAAGGCTGAGGGATTTCATCACCTTTCCTTAGCCTCCAAAAAATCACTAATTCCTCACTACACTACCAAGCCTAATAAAACTCATGTAGACGTTGCCCTTAAGGATTCGAGCTCAATAAGGAACAAGCAATCCTTAAGTGAACCAGTTTAAAGTTTTCTCAGATTAGTTGGTGTCCTAAGGCAAGGTTTAGGGTTGCGTAAAGCTGCTCCAGCAAGGAAAGAGGTACTTAATTGATCTTTGATGCACCCATCTAGTAGGCTATCGCTTACCGTGACATAATTACCCTGGGTAAAACTTTGATCTTTTCACTGTAGGAGTTGTTGGTTAGGAGGCTGGTCTAGTGAATTAAGGGCTCTAAACCCTAGAAATTAGAGTGATTGAAAAGTGATTGTTTTGAATTTAATTTTAGTTAAGATTTTTTCTTTATCCTTTTCTGCTCATAAAAAAAACTAATTTTTTTTTCTTAAAAAAAATAAAAAAAAAAAGAAAAAGAAATATTTTGGTGTATGCAACAGTGGATTAGGGATAATACACGTCGATTAATTCGCTTTGAACCAATCATAGAAATGGAGCATCCTAATCCACTCGTTCTTCATGATATGTGCTATCCCATTAGGAATGCAATCCCCTCATGCATTAGGCTCCCCGAAATAAATGGAATAAGTTTTGAGCATAGACCGCAATACATAAACATGCTTCCCAAATTCCTTGGTAATGAAACAGAAGACGCATATATTTTTATTTCGGAATTTGAGGAAGTGTGTATTATGATTAAAATGAGAGAATTAAATAAAGATGCGGTTAAGCTTAGATTTATTCCATTTGCTCTTAAAGATAAAGCTAAAAAATGGCTGCACAGCTTACCAACAAATTCCATCTCAACTTGGGATGAATTTGTCACTGTTTTTCTTAAGAAATTTTTTCCTATTCATAAAACGGTAAAGCTTAGGAACAACATTCAAAACTTTAAAATTATCCCGGGAGAACCTTTTTGGAAGTATTTTGACCGATTTAAAGATCTTCTCATCCAATGTCCTCATCACGGTTTAGAAAAATGGCGATTGTGCCAAATAATTTATGAGGGATTAGATTATTCTGCAAAAACTTCCTTAGAATCAATGTGTCATGGGGATTTTATGAGGAAAAATGCTGATGAAGCGTAGGAGTTTTTGGAGAGTCTTTCTGAAAAAACAATGCAATGGGAACAGTGCGATGATAGGGTTTCATCAGTTCCCTAATCTAAGTCTTGTGGTTTTTCCTTGGAGTCAAACATTGCTTCTGAAGCAAAGATGGCGACGATTTTGCGAAGGTTAGAAGCTTTAGAAATTAAGGAGCGAGCTCCAACTCAAATCAATCATGTTTCTACCTCAGGATGTCATAATTGTCAGTCTCCTACCCACGTTTCAGAGGAATGCCCTCTCCTAAGAAATAATAATTCATTAGAACAGATGAATGCTGCATTTCAGCACCCTAGAAATGATCCATTTTCTCCAACCTACAATCCAGGTTGGAGAAATCATCCCAATTTTGCATGGAATTTAGGAAATTCTCCCGGAACTCAAAACTTCACTCCCGCTTCGACCCAACATTTTTCTAAGGGAAACACAATTCCGTTCAATTCTCATTCACAATTTCAACAACCCAATCTGCCGTATCAAAATCAGTCTCCTCTTCATCAAGCTGTAATTCAGACTCCTCACAATCCAGATCAGGATAAACGTCTCAATGTCTTGGAAAGAGGTTTGGAAACCATAATTAAGGCCTCCACTCAAACCACGAATATGTTGACTCAAACATCTAGCACGTTGAATTCCTTCATGCAATCAACCGGACAAATGCTCAACTCCAACACTCAAGCTATAGCTAGATTAGAATCCCAACTTGGTCAACTAGCTAGTGCCGTGAGTGAAAGAGAGAAAGGAAAATTTCCGAGTCAACCCGTGGTCAACCCTAAAACACAGGATGCAGTACATCCTACGAAGCCCAAGTGAATGCAATCCATTAACTTCGGTCAGGTAGACAGGTCGATAATCAAGTGAGAACTCCTCCAAGTCAAACTCTTGATCCTGTACAAATTCCTTCTCCTTCTCCTTCTGATGAATCTATTCAACAATCACTCCCCTCAGATGACCAAGAACCTGAGCCTGCTTTTGATAGATTTAGACCGGTTGCTCCCTTTCTAGATAGACTCGGGTCTAGGAAACACTCTCCTCAGGAGGAGAAAATCCTAGAAACATTCAAGCAGGTTAAGGTCAACATTCCTCTCTTAGATGTAATTGAACAAATTCCATCTTATGCTAAATTTTTAAAAGAATTGTGCACTAAGAAGAGGAGAATAAATGTTCCAAAGAAAGTCTTTTTAGCCGCCAATATCAGTGAAATGCTATCAAATCCCATACCTTTGAAACGTAAAGATCCAGGTTCCCCCATCATTTCATGTATCATTGGTAATACTCACATTGATAAGGCGCTTTTAGACTTAGGGGCCAGTGTCAATTTGCTTCCATATTCAGTCTATCAGCAATTGGGTCTAGGTGTACTGAACCCAACCAAATGCACCTTACAGTTGGCTGATAGATCTGTCAAGGTCCCTATGGGTGAGTTAGAGGATGTTCTGATTAAGGTTGGAGATTTTATTTTTCCAGTAGATTTTGTAGTCTTGGAAACACAGCCTGTTTCCAATCCCAAAGGACAGACACCTGTCATCTTAGGACGACCGTTCTTAGCCACTTCTAATGCTCTCATCAACTGTAGAACTGGTCAAATGAAGCTGTCCTTTGAGAATTTAACTGCTGATCTCAATATTTTTAATCCAGGGGACCAACCAAATAATCAGCCTCTAGAAATAAACTACATTCAGGAAAGATCAGAAGAAGAAGAAGAGTCTGATTTGAGTTTTGAGGGAATTTTTGTTGAAGAGTTAGAATTTTTAGAAGAAGCAGATCAGGTCCTTGAGAATAATAAAACGGTTTACACATGTGCTGCTTTGAATTAAATTTTGAAGAACTCTTTCTTGATGAACTTAGATTCTTGGAGAATAATCAACAACCTAATTTTCAGAACTTCACAGAAGAATTGGTTGTTAGGAAACAAAACTTCACAGTACAAGAGTCTAAGTTCATTAAGAAATGCAAAATGCATGACATCAATAATACCTACCTTACATTATTGCAAGAATTATTGAACACTCCGAAATGCTTGGAAATTCACATTATTGGTTATATAATTCTGAATTTGTTTAAAATCCGGGGAAGAATTTTCAGCAATAAGGTAGGATTCAATGTAGAACAAGAACTCTTCATGTTGAATATTTTATTCTACATTGTTTATTTTGTTTACTTCAGAATAATAAAAAGAATTTATTCTTCTCTCATTTGAGAGTTTCTTGTTCAGTTGTTAAAAAAAGAAGAAAAGAAAAAGAAAAGAAAAAAAAGGAAAAAAAAGAAAAGAAAAAAAAGAAAAAAAAGAAAAAAAGAATAATTTTTTGATTTCATCCTCCTCAGACCAAAGGTAATTACAGATTTTTATCAGCCGACCAAATGTAAGTGCTTCACTTCTTATCTGCTTTACTTTATGCATCATAGAGTTTGCATTGAGGACAATGCAAAATTTAGGTGTGGGGGTGGGAATTAGTAATTTTTTCTCTTTATTTTACATTTTTAGTTACATTTTTTTCCTTTTCTTAAAAAAAATTATAAAAATATCTATCATCACTTGCCAAATTGATAGAGTTATGTAATAATTGATTTATTTGATAAATTTGAAATTTTCTAATCCCTAGTTAGTTATTTACTTAAGTTCACCTTTTATGATAACTCTAAATAAATTTCTTAAGAAATGATTTTCAAAGTACTATACTTTACTTAAGCCTTAACTTAGATTTTTATTTAAAATAATGAAATTTTTGCATGCCTAACTTAGAGTTGAAAATAATTTTTCAAAGTGTCTTGATTTACATATTTTTCAAAATATATATACATATACAAAAAAAATTGTAAAAGAAGAGTGCGAAAAATGAACACCAAAAAGAAAAAAAATACTCTTGAATTCTAGGTGATTTTATCTTATTAAGCCTAAGCTGACCGAGTAATTAAGCCCAATGAGTATTTCCATACTTAATGACCTAAGCCCAATTGGGTTGGGATCCATTGACCCAAAACTCGTTAAAATGTCACTTAGAAAGCCCGTTAAAGTAGAAAAAAAATCACCAATGGTGAAAGAGTTAAAAAAATAATAATAATAATAAATGTATATATGGTCTTGGAAAATATTTTAGATCAAGCAACTTGAAAATTATTTAAAACAAAGAGTTAGCATGTTCTTTTCAAAACTTTTAAATTAAATTTCTAAGTTTGGCTTGGTTTTGTATTGCTACAATGAGAAGATTTTCTTAAAAATATACCTTAGAGTTATATATAAGAATGTTTTCTTGAGTGATAACTGGCTCCAATTAGATTATCTAAAAGTTATCAAGTGAATTTAGTTATTTACTGACTTCTTTAATTTGGTAAGTTGACCGAATTTTGTGGATATATTCACTGCAAACCCTCACGAGACTACAACTCGTCCACTAGGGTAACCTAGGGGTTTAAAGACTTGTTGTATGTGCTAAATACAACCGCGATTCTTGTGAAAGTGAGTTAGGATTTTCTTTTTATTTTCTTTGCTAGAGGACTAGCAAAAGTTTAGGTGTGGTGGTATTTGATAATCATATTTTATTACAATTTTATACCATCATTATCTATTTTACATGAATAAATATATCATAATTAGTGTTATTAGTTTAGTTTGCATATAATTGAATGAAAATATAAATAAATATTATTAAATGTAAAAACCCCTAAAAATCTCTCTTCTCTATTTTGTAGCATTTTAGAAGCCACAAAATCAAGCTCCTTGAAGGCCCAAAGCCATCAATAAATGACTACACCCAAGGACCGGACTTGGATGCAAAGAATGGAAAGAAATGGACTTGGATGCAAAGAGTGGAATGAAATGGACTTGGATGCAAAATAGGCCGGACTTAAAAGCTGCTGCAGTTTGTTATATTCTTCAATGGGCTGAAATCAAATAGCTTCATGGACCGGACTTTGGACTTGGATGATATTCATTTTCTTTTGAAAATCATTGTGCAGTGGACCGAACATGGGCTGAAGAGAATTGAGTTTGAAAATCAAAACTCCATGGGACGGTTTTAGTTGGATTTGCAAGGCCCAAAAATGAATAAGACCGGACTTGTTTAATTGCTGCAGCTCTTCAATCAACATGGGCCTACAAACTTCATGGACTGTCTCTTGACTTTGGGTTGCTACAGATGTCAATTTTAGTTTTGGAATCAAATGGACTTCAAATACTTATGCTGCAGACTTGGGCCAGATTGCTTGCTGTTTCGGTTTATGAAAATGAAATTGAAATCATGAATGGGCCGGACTTTAGGTGATTTCGAAAATCATTTGGATTTGTGTGGGCCGAAAATCATTTTGGATTTTCATCAATTGATGGCTGCTGAGATAAGGACCTGCAGAGAATTAATTTCTAATGAACTTGGACCGGACTTGCTCAAATGATGGCTGCTGGATTTTAAATGGGCTCAAGAATTGGATTTTGATTTTCTTTTGAAAATCAAATAAATCAAAGGTGGAGATTGTTGCTTGGGGCTCAAGACAAATCCAATGGCTCATATTCATTGAAGATTACTATAAATAGGGGTAGAGAGTGAGGGGTTAGAGGTGTAAAAATTTTGTAAACTCCTTTTGGAGAGGAGGGCTACTCTTAACTGATAAGGCCTTCCAAAAATTATAACTTTAATTGCAATTAATAATAATAATTTTTTTCTCTTTAAATTTGTTCTTTCTCCTCTTTTTTAATTTCTTATACTATTCACCTTGAGGCTAGAACCCTCTTGGGTTTAGTTTTTCTTTTTGTTTATTTTTATTTTGTTTGATTCGCCTTTAGGCTAGAACCCTCTAGGGAATCACCCTTTTCTAAGAAGTGGGTTCAATTTTATATTGTCCATATCTATAATTGAATCCACCATCTTTAATTTCTTGCATTTTCTTTTATTTTTGAATTTTGTTCTTCATTCTTGATTTTTCATTTGTTTCTTGATTTTATTCATTTTTTTCACATTATTGATCATACTCATTCTTTTTTCAAATCCACTCTCACTTACACTTTGCATCTATTTACACACCATTTTCACTCTCTCAATCTCTTCACAATCACATTCACTTATCACTCCTATTTGTCACGCATACAAAATAAGAACCAATTTTATAATTTCTCCTACAAAACACCTTTCTCGTGGGATCGATATCTTAAATACTATAACTTGACACAGTTGTGCACTTGTAATCTTTTTGGTACATGTTTATGCCGCATCAATATGGATGCTTTTATCTTTACAGGAAATAATCCACACATATTTGAGGAGTTCAAAAGCTCCATGGTTTGTGAGTTCTGTTTGCGGTGAAAGCTGATTTCATTATTTGGGAACTCATTACAATCGTTTATCGACTTACAAGTTCAAAAGGGTGAGCCTTTTTATAAGACTTCTCTTACACAAATAAAATAAAAAATTATAACTCTCTCTTAAAACAAACACAATGGACGTTTATCACCTGTTGCTTGTGTGGGATCTTTGGGATCTTTACCTGTGCCAGGGATGTGTTAGTCCGTGGACCACCGCGGATCAGATTCGGTTGACAGAGTGATTATTAAAAGCTTTTACTTTACAAAGGAAGTAAGTGCTGAAGTGATAATCTCAACCAAGCGAGATTACGATTCTTCTCGAGATCAAAACAAAGTTTGATCCGGAGGAAAAAAGACACAGGTCTCGGATCTCTCGAAAAGCTTCCCCTTTATGTTGAAGTTCGTCAAGATCTGCTAGTCCTCTCTAAAATTCATGGTTCACTCTTCAAACCGACAGTATCTCGCCTAAAATTTTAGATCCTTGCAAATGAAGGCCCTACGCTTGTATTTATAGGCTTCGGTTATAGCGTTTTAGGATAGGAGATGATGATTTGACCTTATCCGCAACTAATAATTGCTTGACCATGTTTAGGGATAGCTTCAAAATAGGTGGGAGGCTCTGGAATAGAAGAATCCCGTGAAAACCATAAAAAACCATCAAAAAACGCATTTTTTGTCATTTCTGGGTGTGAGCCACCATACGGTTCGGTTCAGGCGCGAACCACCAAATGGTGGCTCGGCCCTGGGCGAGCCAGTTTGTACTATCTTTGTTATTTTAGCTCTAACTCTCTCGTCCAGTCTCAAAATAAGATGATTCAAGATACGTTACAAAGATGACGAAAGGACCTATAACTTTTGTTTTTTGAGCTTTTCCATAATTAAATTGTATCATAGACAAAATCTTAGTTCTTTATGTGAGACACCAAATGGTGGCTCGGAACTGTGCGAGCCAGTTTGTATTTCCTCGAGTATTTTGGCTCTAAATCTCTCTTTCGATTTTGGAATAAGATGATTCAAGATGTGTTGAAAAGTTGGTGAAGAGACCTACAACTTCCAATAGGTAAGCTACACATGGTGTGGGCAAGACACACATGGTGTTTCACCCCTTTTGGGTGAAACACAACTCCTGGCTAAGTTGTTTTGTCGTTTCGCGTGTCACGTTGACTCGTACGTTTCATCGATTTACTTCATGTATTTCGTTAACTTGGAGGTGGTCGATAAGCGTGTTGGACACTTAGAGCTGGTCGATGAGCGTGCGGGTCACTTAGAGGTGGCCAGTGAGCACACGAGTTACTTAGAGGTGGCCGGTGAGCACACGGGCCACTTAGAGGTGGCTGATGAGTACGCGGGCCACATGGAGGTGGCCGGTGAGCACGCAGACCACTTGAAGGTGGCTGATGAGTGCGCATTGCTTCGTCAATTTGCTCATTTCGTCGCTTCTTTTTGGCATCGAAGGATCCTCTTTGACTTAGATGATGATGTTAATCATCTCTTCTTCGTCCCGAGTTCTGTTAGGGAACCTATAGGTAATTTTTGACGCCTACAAGTTCGAGATGACAGACATCGGACTCATGCATTATTATCTTGGCATCAAGGTGAAACAAAACCAGGATGGGTTTTTTATCTCTCAGGAGGGATATGCAAGGACAATTCTTGATAAGTTTGATATGAAGGATAGTAATCATGTGAGTACTCCTGTTGAATGTGGAGTCATGTTGTCCAAGAAAGATGGTGGAAGCAAAGTTAATGCAACTTATTTCAAAAGTTTGGTTGGTAGTCTTCGCTATCTAACTTGCACATGGCCCAATATTCTCTATGGTGTTAGGCTCGCAAGCAGATACATAGAAGATCTGAAATCTTCACACTTGTTAGCAGTAAAGAGGATTCTCTGGTATATTAAAGGTACAATAGATCTCAGTTTATTTTATTCAAGTTCTAACAACTTTAAACTTGTTACGTACACTGAAAGCGATTAGGTCAGAGATGTTGATGAACGAAAGAGTACAACTGGTTACACTTTCCTTATCAGTGATACTACCTTTACTTGGTCTTCAAAGAAGCAGCCGATAGTCACTCTTTCAACTTGTGAAGTTGAATATGTTGTTTCATCATCAGGTGTCAGTCATGCACTTTGGTTGTGAAACTTGCTCAAAGATCTTCAGTTTGGACAAGAAGAACCGACCAAAATTTGTGTTGATAACAAGTCGGCTATTGCACTTTTAAAAAATATAGTGTTCTATGAAAGAAGCAAACATCTTGATACTCAATATCATTTTATCCGTGATTAAGTAAAGAACAAGGAAGTTGAGCTTGAGTTCGTGAAATCGCAAAGAACAGGTGGCTGACATATTTACTAAGTCATTGAAGCATGACGTGTTTACTTTATTACGAGACAAGCTTGACATGATTGAAGGATCAAGTTTAAGGGAGAATGTTGAAAATAAACTTGATTGAATTACCTTGGAAAATGAGAAGACCATTTAGTTGTTTGAGGAACCAAATACATGAATATGTAGATGCATGAATGTTGTTAGGAAATTCAAGAGTCTTTATTACAAAATCATGAATTATTATAGTAGTATATATATGTGTGGTTTGTAAGTAGAAAATAGTTAAGAAAAGAAAAAAATAATAGAATAATTTTATCCTCCTCCAGATTGTTTATCCTGAGCAAAATATTGTTACCAATCACGACCGTCCTCGAGAAATCCTTCCACGACCTTCCAAGAAACTCTTTCTTCAATTTCAATGGATCAAACTCCGTCGCAGCTTGGATGACGCACTTGTCAATTGCAATCGTGGTGTTCCTCATCTTGTCTACTCTCCCTTGAGCAGTCATGTAGCATGCGTCACTGTAGGTGGGTAAAATTGGTTCTCAATAGAGATTTGTATTGATAAGAATGGCTTATTACAAATTAAGAATTAAATTACAATAGAAGCGGAGAGAAGGCTCTCATTGTTTAACGTGGGTTCTTCGGTAGCGATAGGATGCCTCTCTCGAATGCTTGCATCGAGTTTGCTTTCCTTGGACGATCCGATCGAAGTTACGGTTGAGCTTCAGTACGCAGTAGAAGGTTCGGTGTGGTTGAGTTCGATAAATACCCGAGCTTGATGAGTATCAAGGTTGAATACTTAGAGAAGGCTAATATGCAAAAGTTTGCACAAAGCCAAGAGTCTCCAATCTGAGAGTTCAGATTGAGTCTACTTTAATAATCCAAGCAAAAATCTAGGAAAGTTCTACCAAGCAAGCCTATGAAGACCTATGTTTGAAGAGTCTTAAAAAGCTCAGCCATTTTGAAAAATATTGCCCGCCTCCTTGAATGTTGGCCAATGAGGCTTATAAATAGGCAAGGGATGGCATGAGTCATCTCTTGATTTGTGAGATGTGACCACTAATAGGAGTAAGGAGTAGCATACTCCTCCTATAGCTATGGGATGTGACCACTATAGGGATGATGGAAGCCATGCCTCATTACCCAGGACGTGGGAAGTGGGTGGGCCTACTTCCATAAGCAAGTAGTCGCTTGCACTGTTTAGACGGGGCTGACAGGCTTACAGGTGAGCTTGAGAGCTGCTTGAACGTTCAAGCGAGCTTGCAGGTGAGCTTGGCGTATAGTTGGGGTGAGCTGACGGGCCCCTCGAGCATATGAGCTGACGTTTGTTGACAATCTGAGTTCGTACGGGCAAACCCATTGCAGGCGGGCTTGACTTGTACGGGTGAGCAAGGCGTTCAGACGAGGTCGAGCTCGTGTTGGCGAGCTTGATAATCAGGCAAACTTGACTCGTGTTGCGAGTCAAGCAAACAAGCAAGATTGGCGAGGTTTGGCACGTGCAGGCGAGCCAAACAAACAGTCGAGCTTTGGTTTGCAGACGAGCTTTGGTCTGCAAGTGAGCTCTGCTTGGCCTCTTGAATGCAGGCGAGCTTAACTTGTGCTGGCAAGTTAAGCAATGTAGGCGAGCTTTGGTTTGCAGGTGAGTTTTGGTCTGCAAGTAATCTCTGCTTGGCCTCTTGAATGTAGGCAAGCTTGACAAGTTAAGCAATACAGGCGAACTTTGGCTCGTAGGTGAGCAAAGCGTGTTGGCAAGCTTTGGCTTGCAGGCGAGCTCCGCTTGGTCTTTTGCTTGTTTTGAGCACTTAGACGAGCTCTAATAGGCGAGGTTTGAGCTCTCTTGTGTAAAGGCAATTTTTATTACCTACCGTCACAAAAATAGAAGTTGCATTTTTGAACTCACCATCGCTGCGTCGCCAAAGATAAAACCGACTGTTCCGTAGATATCACACTCCCTGAAGAACTGTCTTCCGTCGATCACATAGAGCATGTCTTGGTAGCCTAATAATAATTCGCAGAGGAAGAATGATGATCTCTCTCCTTCGCTCATTAGCGCCATGGGTTGGCCTTTGTCCTTGCCCAATGCATTCTCGAACGCCATGCATTTGCCTATGAAATTATCTGCCTTTACAACTGCAATTAATAAAATGTTAAGTATTAGACAACCGACATCTTGGAATTCATCGAGATAACTAAGGGACCTTTTCCTATGAGTAGTTACAGAATTACCCCTCAAATCATCAACAATAAAAAGAACAACTCCTAAAACCAACAAATCGTCAATTTTGATATGTTGATTGTTAATGCAATGTAAAAATATCAATAATTAATGGGCAAATTTTTACTCACCAAATGCAAAAAAAAAAGTTGCTGATTTGTTAATTTTTCCACCAAATTTGATAATTTGGGGTAGATTTGCAAATATAGAGATTTGACGGGTGATTTTGAAAATACTCGTGATTCAACGGTTAGACATGCAAGAAAACGCAATAAATAAGCTCAATGGCAGCACCGGAGAAGCCAACTGGAACCACGCCGTCCTTTGCATTAAGAAAACTACGAATGATGGTTTTGCCTTTGCTGTCACCGATGAGAGTACGTAACCTCCGACCTATCGATTGTGATGTTTTCCTCGTAGACGCCTTCCTTCACGTAAATTGTATATCTCCCCTTAGCTGTGCTAGGAATTGCGCCGACTGCTTCGGCGAGAGTCTCGAAGTTGCCGGTGCCATCTTTGGCGTCTATGACGCTCGGCGAGAACTTCTGGCCTGAACAACCAACGAACGAAGTTGAAGCCATGATTGATTGAGTACTTAACTATTGTTGTAAGGTGTTGTAGAATATTGCAGTGGTAGTAATCAAGAAATCATCGTTATGATGTGCAACAAAGGACTGCAACCATGTTTATATAGAGGTTGGCCGGAGCATGAGTCATCTTGATACGATCATCAAATTTTCCTTTTTGATCATGATCTATAAGCAACCTGACATAATTCTGATGACTAATACGAAATAGTTGCTCAAAAGTAATGTGTACGAAATTCCATGTAAGCACAAAAAGTGCACATTTATTTCTGTTTGGTTGGCAACAGAAGAGGAAACGTTCTCTCTAAAGTTGATGAAAATGTGTCCGAAATGGGAAATCTCATTTCTGAGTTTTCAGCTTAGAAATGAGCTGGAAACCTAACTTGATAACACGTGTTTAGTTAAAATTTTCCTATTTTCTAGAAATCAACTAAACAGCCGCTTATGTTTTAGCATGTGTATATATAACATTCTTTTTAAGCTTGACCTTGCCATATAGCCACATACTTTTCAATTACTGTTCTTAAACATTGGTTATTGTTATGAGGTAGATACCAAATAAGTGGGTGGATAGTATCTTAGAGACAAGATATTCATAATCCTAAGGATTCTATCTCTAAGCCCTTTATACATAGATATAGGATGATGGAAAAAATGAGAGAAAAGACCATAAATCTTCACATCATCTCATTCTCCGATCAATTTTTTGCTTTATGCATTAGTCGCGGGGTGATATGCGGGTGGGGGGGTTTGTTAGGTGCACGGTGTGGCTGCCCTCTGACCATTGATCAAGTTTGGCATCACAATCCTTCTAGAAACGATCCGTTTTGTAAATTCTAAACTTGTTGTTACGCTTTTTAGAATACATGCTAGGGTTTATGTTGTTTTTGGTGTGCATTATTGTTTATGTAGTAGATCAATTCTATTGCATATGCTATATTATAGTTTTTGCCAACCGAACGGACACTTAAGTTCTGTATTCGTTATAGATATAATAATAATAATAAAAGATCCTACCTCAACAAAAGTAGGACTACGATAAAGGCACCATGAACTATACAAGATGCCAATTGCAAACTGAGCGAACTTCAAATCGATCATCACCATACCTTGTTTGTGATCTTTACATAATTAAGAAAAACTTAAAAGGAATTTTTATATAATAAAAGATCCTACCTCAACAAAAGTAGGACTACGATAAAGGCACCATGAACTATACAAGATGCCAATTGCAAACTGAGCGAACTTCAAATCGATCATCACCATACCTTGTTTGTGATCTTTACATAATTAAGAAAAACTTAAAAGGAATTTTTATAT